>NC_041234.1:90841662-90842517 GCF_002837175.3 Physeter macrocephalus | reverse complement strand
TAAAAATCTTCCAACAAACAAAAGCCCAGGACCAGATGGCTTCACAGGCGAATTCTATCAAATATTTAGAGAAGAGCTAACACCTACCCTTCTCAAACTCTTCCAAAATATAGCAGAGGGAGGAATACTCCCAAACTCATAATACAAGGCCAGCATCACCCTGATACCAAAACCAGACAAACATGTCACAAAGAAAGAAAAGTACAGGCCAATATCAATGATGAACATAGATGCAAAAATCCTCAACAAACCACTAGCAAACAGAAACCAACAGCACATTAAAAGGATCATATACCATGATCAAGTGGGGTTTACCCCAGGTATGCAAGGATTCCTCAATATACACAAATCAATCAATGTGATACACCATATTAACAAACTGAAGGATTAAAAACCATATGATCATCACAATAGATGCAGAAAAAGCTTTTGACAAAATTCAACTCCATTTATGATAAAAACCCTCCAGAAAGCAGGCGAAGAGGGAACTTATCTCAACATAATAAAGGCCATATATGACAAATCCACAGCCAACATCATTTTCAATGGTGAAAAACTGAAACCCTTTCCACTAAGATCAAGAAAAAGACAAGGTTGCCCACTCTCACCGCTATTATTCAACATAGTTTTGGAAGTTTTAGCCACAGCAATCAGAGAAAAAAAAGAAATAAAAGGAATCCAAATCAGAAAAGTAGAAGTAAAACTGTCATTGTTTCAAGATGACATGATACTATACATAGAGAATCCTAAAGATGCTACCAGAAAAATACTAGAGCTAATCAATGAATTTGATAAAGTAGCAGGATACAAAATTAATGCACAGAAATCTCTTGCATTCCTATACAGTAATGAGGA
>NC_041234.1:90839312-90841501 GCF_002837175.3 Physeter macrocephalus | reverse complement strand
AACGGAGCTGGAGGAATCAGGCTCCCCGACTTCAGACTATACTACCAAGCTACAGTAATCAAGACAGTATGGCACTGGCACAAAAACAGAAATATAGATCAATGGAACAGGATAGAAAACAACAGATAAACCCACGCACGTATGGTCACCTAATCTTTCATAAAGAGGCAAGAATATACAATGGAGAAAAGACAGCACCTTCAATAAGTGGTGCTGGGAAAACTGGACAGCTACATGTAAAAGAATGAAATTAGAACACTCCTTAACACCATACACAAAAATAAACTCAAAATGGGTTAAAGGCCTAAATGTAAGGCCAGGCACTATAAAACTCTTAGAGGAACACATAGGCAGAACACTGTATGACATAAATCACAGCAAGATCCTTTTTGACCCACCTCCTAGAGAAATGGAAATAAAAACAAAAGTAAACAAATGGGACCTAATGAAACTTTAAAGTTTTGCACAGTAAAGGAAACCATAAATAAGAGGAAAAGACAACCATCATAAAATGACTCTACTACCCAAAGCAATCTACAGATTTAATGCAATCCCTATCATACTACCAATGGCATTTTTCATACAAGTAGAACAAAAATGGGAGAAAATATTTGCAGACGAAGCAACTGACAAAGGATTAATCTCCATGATATAGAAGCAGCTCATGCAGCTCAATATCAAAAAATACAAAAAACCCAATCCAAAAATGGGCAGAAGACCTAAATAGATATTTCTCTAATGAAGATATATAGATTGCCACAAACACATGAAAGGATGCTCAACACCACTAATCATTAGAGAAATGCAAATCAAAGCTACAGCGCGGGGCTTCCCTGGTGGCGCAGTGGTTGCGCGTCCACCTGCCGATGCAGGGTGAACCGGCTTCGTGCCCCGGTCTGGGAGGATCCCACATGCCGCGGAGCGGCTGGGCCCGTGAGCCATGGCCAATGAGCCCCGGTCTGGGAGGATCCCACGTGCCGCGGAGCGGCTGGGCCCGTGAGCCATGGCCGCTGAGCCTGCGCGTCCGGAGCCTGTGCCCCCCAACGGGAGAGGCCAAAACAGAGGGAGGCCCGCATACCACAAAAAAAAAAAAAAAAAAAAAAAAAAAGCTACAGCGCGGTATCACCTCACACTGGTCAGAATGGCCATCGTCAAAAATCTACGAATGATAAATGTTAGAGAGGGTGTGGAGAAAAGGGAACCCTCTTGCACTGTTGGTGGGAATATAAATTGATACAGCCACGCTACACTGTCATCAGTTCCTATTTGCAAGGAAACATTTTTTAAAGTGATATTACTATGCATTCAAGTTTTCAGATGAATTAAAAATAACAGATTCGGAGGGACCTTCAAGACGGAGGAGGAGTAAGACGTGGGGATCACCTTCCTCCCCACAGATACATCAGAAATACATCTACATGTGGAACAGCTCCTATAGAACACCCACTGAACGCTGGCAGAAGACCTCAGACCTCTCAAAAGGCAAGAAACTCCCCACATACCTGGGTAGGGCAAAAGAAAACAGAAAAAACAGGGACAAAAGAATAGGGAAGGGACCTGAACTTCTGGAAGGGAGATGTGAAGGAGGAAAAGTTTCCACACACTAGGAAGCCCCCTCACTGGCGGAGACGGGGTGGGGTGGTGGGGGGAGGAAGCTTCGGAGCCATGGAGGAGAGCACAGCAACAGGGGTGCAGAGGGCAAAGTGGAGATATTCCTGCACAGAGGATCCGTGCCGACCAGCACTCACCAGCCCGAGAGGCCTGTCTGCTCACGCGCCGGGGCGGACGGAGGCTGGGAGCTGAGGCTCGGTCTTCGGTCAGATTGCAGGGAGAGGACTGGGGTTGGCTGCGTGAACACAGCCTGAAGGTGGTTAGTGCACCACGGCTAGCCGGGAGGGAGTCCGGGAAAAAGTCTGGACCTGCCGAACAGGCAAGAGACCAGTGTTTCGGGGTGCGTGAGGAGAAGGGATTCAGAGCACCACCTAAACGACCTCCAGAGACGGGCGCGAGCCGCAGCTATCAGCGCAGACACCAGAGACGGGCAGGAGATGCTAAGGCTGCTGCTGCAGCCACCAAGAAGCCAGTGTGCAAGCACAGGTCACTATCCACACCTCCCCTCCCGGGAGCCTGTGCAGCCCACCACTGCCAGGGTCCCGTGATCCAGGGACAAGTTCCCTGGGAGAACACAC
>NC_041234.1:90804514-90835281 GCF_002837175.3 Physeter macrocephalus | reverse complement strand
CCACAAAAAAAAAAAAAAAAAAAAAAAAAGCTACAGCGCGGTATCACCTCACACTGGTCAGAATGGCCATCGTCAAAAATCTACGAATGATAAATGTTAGAGAGGGTGTGGAGAAAAGGGAACCCTCTTGCACTGTTGGTGGGAATATAAATTGATACAGCCACTATGGAGAGCAGTATGGAGGTTCCTTAAAAAAGTAAAAATGGGACTACCATATGACCCAGCAATCCCTCTACTGGGCATATACCCTGAGAAAACCATAATTCAAAAAGAGTCATGTACCACAATGTTCATTGCAGCTATTCACAGTAGTCAGGACATGGAAGCAACTTAAGTGTCCATCAACAGATGAATGGATAAAGAAGATATGACACATATATACAATGGAATATTACTCAGCCATAAAAAGAAATGAAATTGAGTTATTTGTAGTGAGTTGGATGGACCTAGAGACTGTCATACAGAGTACGTCAGAAAGAGAAAAACAAATACCATATGCTAACACATATGTATGGAATCTAAAAAAATAAAACAAAATTTTTCTGAAGATCCTAGGGGTAGGACAGGAATAAAGACACAGATGTAGAGAATGGAATTGAGGACTCGGAGAGCCATGGAGGAGAGCACAGCAACAGGGGTGCAGAGGGCAAAGTGGAGATATTCCTGCACAGAGGATCCGTGCCGACCAGCACTCACCAGCCCGAGAGGCCTGTCTGCTCACGCGCCGGGGCGGACGGAGGCTGGGAGCTGAGGCTCGGTCTTCGGTCAGATTGCAGGGAGAGGACTGGGGTTGGCTGCGTGAACACAGCCTGAAGGTGGTGTCGCATAGCACAGGGAGATCAGCTCGGTGCTTTGTGTCCACCTAGAGTGATGGGATAGGGAGAGTGGGAGGGAGATGCAAGAGGGAGGAGATATGGTGATATATGTATACATACAGCTGATTCACTTTGTTATACAGCAGCAACTAACACAACATTGTAAAGCAATTATACTCTAATAAAGATGTTAAAAAAAATAACAGATTCATTTTTCTCTGTGATTTTTAGGCCTTTAATGGCACTCAGGTATTGCAAAACACTGATTTACATGGGCCGTAGGATTATAATAAAGAAAAACAAAACTTTAGCAATCTTTCCTAATGTGTCACCGATTAAAACAAAATACCATTTTTAAAAAGTGAATAAAGTATCTAGGTAAAAATTGCATTTACATACCCTCATCCTGACCCTGTATTTCTTTCAGTTGTTATTCTTTTGTTTAAAAAAATGCTGTGGTGCTATGGATCAACGCCTTTGAATATGAGTCCATTTTTTCAAATTAATAGACTGTAACTTATAATGAGCAATAATAGACAAACAAGAAATTCAATTCCAGCATAATTATTGTTAATGGAATTAAGAAATGTTTCATTGAGTAAGAATATAAAAATAAAATGTCATTTTCCATGGCTCAAATGAATCATTATAGGATTTACCTGGTGGCCAGAAAAGTAGCCAAATAGGAATTTCCAGAACTTCAACCTCTTCTTCTTAAGTGTGATTAAGTTTCAATTTCCTGCTCTGGATGTTCCGGCTCTGTATAAGGCCCATAATAAAATACATACAATAAAAGGCACACGGAACATCTGATGTACAGACAAATGTTTTGCTTTCTCTGTGTCTACTTAGTAAGGAGATGAAGTGTGATGTCAAATGACTCACTAAACTCCAAATTTTCCACTAGTTTGAAACTTGCTACCTCAAACTTTTGTTATTTCTACCAAAATGCAGGACAGCTGGCTATCTGGTAAAAAGGTGAATGCTGGTGTAGATTTAAGGGTGTCAGGATATTTTTTTACATTAGCATGGGCTTGATTTAATAGAAAAGGCCTGGAATGTTAAAGCTTAAATCAAAGATTTGTTAAATTAATTAAACAAGGAGGCCATTAGACTGAGGTGTCTCTAATGCCCTGGTGACCGCTATAAGCAAACCAAAATATAAGCCTGTAAAGGCCTCAAGGTCATGAAATCAAAACACTAAGGACAACCAATCACAGCCAGCTAGGATGTAAGCTGCCTCCAATCAACAACTTCCTTTCTTTGCTTTCTCAATTTCTCTGTATCAGTCTTTCCCTTGGTTCATGTCAGTCAGCACTCCTAACCACTTCCGGTTTGGCACTGCTCCATTTGCAGAGATTTTTGCTCAAATAAACTCTTAAACTTTTTAGTATGTCTCAGTTTCTATCTTTTAATAGGTGTGTCTGGTGATGGGGAAGAGGATTGCTTCATTTTGATTAGACAGAAGGAAGGGGCCTAGTTTTACAGGCATTTAAATTCTGCATCCTGATGTTTCATCTAACACGTTCTTAGGTGTAAAAAATTACACTGTCCATTGAAGTTCTTAAGTAGATGGTTGGGATTCTGTTCTCAGGCATGGTAGCAGTCCAGGACATATTTATGTTCTAATGCCTAAAAGACAAAGAGTTAATGGTAGAAGAAAGAACTGATTTTTATTGTTTTTCCGAGTTAAATATGGTCATAGTCTTTCCTCTCTTTCTTGAGCACGGATGCAAATAGTGGCTAGAAATGATTGCAAATATATAAGTTTGCTTTAGAAATACACGATTTGAAAGATTTAAAATAAAATCTGTTCTAACCTTTTTCATTCTTCAGCTTTGTCCTTTTGTGATGTGTTATTTATAGCCAAAGCTTCGGGAAAAAAATTTCAAGTCAACTCACAGTGTAGATTAAGCCACTGTAAAAGAACTCATTTCACCACCATGACGATGAGACGCTGATATTTGGCAAAGTGATTCCATAGATTTATAGCTTCATCATCTGCTTTGCTGATTGCTAGTCTCTCAAGGACAAATGGGCTCTCAGACACAATTGTAAATATCCAGGATAAAGCAATGTTATGTCTACTCTGAATGGTTATGCCATAATTAGGAAAAAGTTGCTAAATAAACTTAATTGAGCATTTAGAGGGCTATATAAAACATTTTTAAAATTTCTTCCCTAGAGGACCATGCTGGGTTTTTATTTCAAACTATTATCCACTCTTTCACTGGCCACCTCTCTTTCTTCTTATATGTTAATTGCCTCAGTGGTGTTTGGTGAGGGGGGTCACCATTTTCACAGAGATGTGTAACTCCCCCACCCCAAAGTGTCCAGGGATCATTCATTCGTGTTCGTTCCTTCGTTTCTTTTTTTTTAAATACTGGAGAAGTTTGACAATGACTAAGCCCTTCAGGTATGAGATGAAGGACAGAGTTTGAGACAAACATAAGAAACTTTAGAGAGAAAAATCTATTTGGAAAAGAAGACATAATTCTGCTAAACCCTCAGGGTAGGGAAAATAACCTAGAAATGAGAGTGAGCAGTGATTAAACACTAAAAATGGTTCCTTTCAATCACCTCTTGACATTTATATGGTATCATAACACCTCTGGTAACTCGGGTTTATGAAAACAACAATAGAAGCACTGAAATTACTCAGTGATTTATTCAAAAAGCAATAGACAAGTCCATTGAATAGAAAGCATTTTTTTTTTAAGTTACTAAAGCAAAGAACTTTAGCTGCAGGGATGCCTGTTAGGAAAGCACTGCACATATTCATAGCAGTATTGAGGGCTTGATGGACATTTAAGCTGTTTCCAGTTTTTTGCAAATGAAAACAATGCTGCACAGCCTTGTACGTGCATCTTTGCTCACTTGAGTAAGCACTGCTTTAAGAGGCACTTTTAGAAATGGAATAGCTGGGTTAAAGGGGATGTGCATTAAAAATATTGATAGAGACTGTTAAATTGTTCACCAAAGAGGTTGCACAGTGTATGAATGTGCTCACAACAGGGAGCTGTCAGTGTTTTAATCAGTTTCAATGATAGGGGGAAATGGTGGCTGGTTGCTGCTTTATTTTGCATTTCTTAACGAAGGAGTGAAATTGATCCTTTTCATATATATACTGGTCTTGAAAACTACATATTTTAAAAGATTTTTAAAGCATCTTACAAAGCAAGTTTTAAATAAAACTAAATCTAACATAAGATTTTTAATCTTCATCAACTTATTCTAAGAGTAATTTAACGTGGAGCCATTGATTAGACTGATGAGAGCATTTCTGTGACTCACCTTGGCATGCCATAGTTTGGGGATGAAGTTCTTCCTCCCAGTTTTCAGACAGGCTTGATTCTAAAGGGCCTCTGGCTACTTTTCTCTCAGAGGTAAGTTTTGGATCACATCTAAACTCTCCCTTCAGCTGTCGGTGATGGAAAGGACAGGAATGGGAGAGACAAAAAGAGTGATAACACCAATAAAAACACCACCACCTCCACTAATAATAATAATAGCAGCTAGCATGCATTGAGTGCTTGCTTTGTATCTGGCGTTACTCTAAGTCCTTTACCTGTAGTATCTTATTTAATCCTTGCAAAAATATATTTAGCTATTAAGTAAACTAATTCAAACAAGTTAAGCGGGTTACCTAAAGACTCATAACTATCAAGTAGCAGAACTGGGACTAGAATCCAGAAGAAGAAAGTATTAAAAATATATACTCTAGAAGCTGATTACTGAAGATTTCCTGGCTGTGTGACCTTAGTCAAGTTGCCTAACCTCCCTGTGCCTCTGTTTCCTAATACAAATATTGGGATAATGGTAGTGAAACTGAGCAGGACCCTGTGGGGCTCCTGGGCATGAAATTCTTTCTCTGTCCCCCATTTCTTGTTTGTAGGGAATAGGCTTCAGTCTCCATGACCTTCCCTGCGTTCCAAAGCACAGGTTCAAACAGTTGCTAATCAGGGAAGGGAGGGGATGCAGAGACAAGGGAGGAGCAGTCAAGAAACAATAGCACAGCCTTGGGGTAGGGTCCTGGTTCCACCTCAAGGGATACACATAACAATATCCTTGAGCTCTTCTACAGAATTAAAACCCCCAACAAATGGAAGATGTTAACTACCTGAGAAGCATTCTTCATTCCAGAGAAGGTCACAGTTTGATAACTTTGAGAACCACAGAGGCTCATCAGGAGACCACCTGAGGCAAGATTAAAGGAGTGAAGCACACACCCTGATTCTTAATAGCAACCCTGCCCTTGTACCATTGCTATAAAACTCCTCACCAAATCCCCCCAGATTAGCCCGCTGTGTCAGCCTTTGCCTGGCAAAGCAATAAAGCTATTCTTTTCTACCTCACCCAAAACTCTGTCTCCAAGATTCGATTCAGTGCCAGTGCACAGAGGTCGAGTTTTCAGCATTGGTAGTACTTACCCTCATGGGATTGTCACAAGGATTAAATTAGTTGAGATATGTAAAAGTTTAGAAGATTGGCTGGCACATAATAAGCATCATGGAAGTGTTAACCATTTTTATCCAGAGGCCATGACTCTCCCCCAAATATCCCAGAGCATTAGCTTTTCTCACCATCCATTCTAGCACTGCTGGAACTATCTGCTATAGTCAAAGGAACCTTCACTTACCATCTTCATATAAACTGTGTATAACTCTTGCCTCTGGGCCCAAAGAACACTCCTCTCCCCTTTATTTCCCAACCCTTACTTCATTCTTTCTATCAAATTCCAGCTGTTTCTAAGTATACCCATAATTGGATAGAATGCCAAGGAATGATTTGAACTTTCCCACATGACACCACCTGTCTTCCTTAGTCATACAACCACCATGATAGCAGAAACCCGAATACTACCACTCAGCCACAGATCAGAACCATGAGATCAATTAATTGCAACCCAGTAAATATCCTGCTCAGAACTTAAGTTCTTCTTTAAGACCTTACAGAGAAGCAGTAAATAGTCTCATTTTGGGAGGTAAAACTCATATTATATCAGCAGCTGGTATCAGAATTCTTGGGGATAAAACTTCTTAGGGAAAATAATTTTCAAAGCCCTGGGAATGGAGGGTGAGATACAGAGCCAAGACAGTGAAAGATAATGGCCAGTTTTTTCTTTTCTATATTATACAAAGAAATAAATGTTTTTGTTTTGTTTTCTCTTGCTTTTTTCTTTCCTTTCCTTTCCTTCTCTCTCTCTCTTTCTTTTAAATTTTTTTGACTCTGAAAAAGGAGAACAAGAGAAGGGAAGAGAAGGAAGCGAGGTGCCACTAAAATGGTAGAAGATTGGGTACCATGTGGGGTGAAGGACCAGAAAGAAAACTCTTTAGGGTGTAGGGGAGCAAAATTTGCCACCCCAAAATACTCCTTGACACACAAATTATTTGGAGCTGAAAACAATCAAGGCCCAAAAGACTCAGGAAGAAACTTTGACCTCCCCCTAACTTCCTAAAAAAATGTAGGTAGAGGGCCTGTTCCCAGAATAGAGCTATCACCAGAGCTATCTGTAATGAATATGGGTTAGGTGTGGTGGGGGAAACCCTCAGAGATCAGAGTCCACCCTGTGATCTCATTGTCTCTGCCTGGCCCAGCAAACATTTGTTTACCAAACATTTGCTTTTCCATCTCCATGTGAATTGCCTTCCTCCCCTCTGAAGTCCCAAACCCCTAACCCCAAGATCCACTTTTGTCTTTTGCTAAAGATGGTATTTAAGGTGAGGGTTTCAGCCATTTTGGTAAGTTACTCAGTTTTTCTGGATCTCTCCCATGTATACATGTTGTGAAACTTTTGTGATTTTTCTCCTATTAATCTGTCTCATGTCAATTTAATCCTTAGACCAGCCAGAAGAACCTAGAAGGGTAGAAGAAAATTTCTTCCTCTCTTACAGTGACAAAGTTGTCTTTTTTCCTTAATTTAAAAAAATTGAGATAATTGTAGGTTTACATGCAGTTGTAAAACATAATACAGAGAGATTCCCTGTGCACTTTGTCCAGTTTACCCCAATGGTAAATTTTGCAGAACTATAGTATAATATCATAACCAAGATATTGACGTAATCTGGTTCAGATTTCCCGTTTTCCTTGTATTCATTTCTGTGCATGTGAAATAATTTTAAAAACAGGGTGTCTAACATTCAATTTGAAAATAGTTTTATTTTTTTCAATGTAAGCCTTCTTTCCAAGTCTCCACAGACTTTTTCATATCAATACGTTTTTGTTTTGATTGTTTGAGTAAATAAAGTGTAGGAGAGCAAAATTTTGCCACCTCAAAATGTGTCTTGTTGGTATGAGGATTATTTTAGGCTGATTATTTTTAAAAATCAGAAAACTCAAGCCATTTTTCTTTTTATCTACCTACCCCCACCCCCCTTAACTGACTAAAATAATTTAGATAGAGGGTCTCTTCTTGGAAGGAAACTATCACCAGAGTTAACTACAAAGAATACGAGCTAAGGATATTTTTTTCTCATCTGAATCAGAACAGTATAGAAGACAGAGAGCACACATAGGAATAAGAGTCCAGAAGTAAAGGGAACCATGGGAATGTAATCCACCTAAAATTCATAGAAATCTTCAGAAGGTATTTGAACTTCCAAATGGTATGGAATGGAGTTGAAGTGAATCTTATTAAAAATAGAGGAACACAGTTGATAAGGGATTACACATGTCATTGTAGTGTTCATCCTTGAAGGAGGTTGTTGTTTATGTGATATGGTTTAAGGAACCCTACAGAGACCCTTCCCCTAAATTCCTAACCATAAACCATGCTGCCTCAAGAGCTACTGTCATGAATTTATTTTATATTCTTGAAGGCACTTATTCTTAAATAATCTGTATTAAGTACAAACACTTCTGGAAAGAGATCTCTGGTTGAGATGGTATAGTGAGATCATGTTTCAGTTAGCTCTCTGTTCCAAACACAAAGTTATGATTTGCAGAATATAAAAAGAGAAAAACCAAAAACACGTAACTGGAATCAAAAATAAGATGGCTATCACTGAAGAAAAATCATTTGACAAAACTCAACATCCATTCATGATAAAAACTCTTACCAAAGTGGGTATAGAGGGAATATATCTCAACATAATAAAAGCTATTTATGAGAAACCCACAGCCAACATAATACTCAATGGTGAAAAGCTGAAAGCCTTCCCATTAAATTCAGGAACAAGGCAAAGATTCCCACTCTCACCACTTCTATTCAACATTATATTGGAAGACTTAGCTACAACAGTCAGACAAGAAAAAGAAATAAAAGGTATCCAAATTGGAAGAGAAGAGGTAAAATTGTCACTATATGAAGATGACATGATATTATATATAGAAAACTCTAAAGACTCTACACAGAAACTACTAGAACTGATAAACGAATTCAGCAAGGTAGCAGGATACAAGATTAACATACAGAAATCTGTTGCATTTCTTTACACTAACAATGAAATATCAGAAAGGGAAAGTAAAAAAAACAATCGCTTTTAAAATCGCATCAAAAAATTAAAGGAAACTGAAGATGATTCAAAGAAATGGAAAGATACCCCATGCTCTTGGATTGGAAGAATTAATATTGTCAAAATGGCCATACAACCCAAAGCAATCTACAGATTTAATCTACCAAATTACCCATGACATTTTTCACAGAACTACAAAAAATAATCCTAAAATTTATATGGAATCATAAAAGACCCAGAATTGCCAAAGCAATCCTGAAGAAAAACAAAGCTGGAGGCATAACCCTCCCAGACTTCAGACAGTACTACAAAGCTACAGTAATCAAAACAGTGTGGTATTGGCACAAAAACAGACATACGGATCAATGGAAAAGAATAGAGAGCCCAGAAATAAACCCATACACTTACAGTCAATTAATCTTCGACAAAGGAGGCAAGAATATACAATGGAGAAAAGACAGTCTCTTCAGCAGGTGGTGCTGAGAAAGCTGGACAGCTGCATGTAAATCAATGAAGTTAGAACACACCCTCACTTGCCAAAGCAATCCTGAAGAAAAACAAAGCTGGAGGCATAACCCTCCCAGACTTCAGACAGTACTACAAAGCTACAGTAATCAAAACAGTGTGGTATTGGCACAAAAACAGACATACGGATCAATGGAAAAGAATAGAGAGCCCAGAAATAAACCCATACACTTACAGTCAATTAATCTTCGACAAAGGAGGCAAGAATATACAATGGAGAAAAGACAGTCTCTTCAGCAGGTGGTGCTGAGAAAGCTGGACAGCTGCATGTAAATCAATGAAGTTAGAACACACCCTCACACCATACACAAAAATAAATTCAAAATGGCTTAAAGACTTAAATATAAGACACGACACCATGAAACTCCTAGAAGAAAACATAGGCAAAACATTTTCTGACATAAATTGTACCAGTGTTTTCTTAGGTCAGTCATTCAAGGCCATAGAAATAAAAATAAACAAATGGGACCTAATCAAACTTTTAAGCTTTTGCACAGCAAAGGAAACCATAAACAAAATGAAAAGACAACCTACGGACTGGGAGAAAATATTTGCAAACGATGTGACTGACAAGGGCTTAGTTTCCAAAATATACAAACAGCTCATATGACTCGATAACAAAAAAACAAACAACCCAATCCAAAAATGGGCAGAAGAACTAAACAGACATTTCTCTAAAGAAAACATACAGATGGCCAATAGGGACATGAAAATGTGCTCAACATCACTAATTATTAGAGGAGTGCAAATCAAAACTACCATGAGGTACCACCTTACACCAGTCAGAATGGCCATCATTAAAAATTCTACAAATAGCAAATGCTGGAGAGGATGTGGAGTAAAGGGAACCCTCCTACACTGTTAGTGGGAATGTAAATTGTTGCAGCCACCATGCAACACAGTATGGACGTTCCTTAAAAAACTAAAAATAGAGTTTCCATATGATCCAGCAATCCCACTCCTAGGCATATATCTGGAGAAAACTCTAATTCAAAAAGATACATGCACCCAATGTTCACAGCAGCACTATTTACAATAGCTAAGACATGGAAACAACCTAAATGTCCATCAACAGATGAATGGATAAAGAAGATGTGGTATATATACCAAATGGAATACCACTCAGCCATAAAAAAGAGAATGAAATAATGCCATTTGCAGCAACATGGAGGGACCTAGAGATTATCATACTAAGTGAAGTAAGTCAGAAAGAGAAAGATAAATACCATATGATATCACTTATATGTGGAATCTAAAATATGATGCAAATGAACTTATTTACAAAACAGAAGCAGACTCACAGACATAGAAGACAAAATTATGGTTACCAAAATAAGTTTTGGAATAGGGGTGGGGGAGGGATAAATTAGGAGTTTGGGATTAGCATATATAAACTACTATATATAAAATAAACAAGGTCCTACTGTACAGCACAGGGAACTATATTCAATATCCTGTAATAAACTATAATGGAAAATAATATGAAAAAGAATATGTATATATATGCATAATTGAATCGCTTTGCTGTACACCAGAAACTAACACAACATTATAAATCAACTGTACTTCAATTTAAAAAATAATATGGCTATCATTGAGGACCAGAAATTGGACAAAAGCATAAAATGTTGTGTGAGCCTGAAGCCACTTCCAGGTTCTCTGTTTAGAAGCAGGCAGAAGCAGCTGGAAATCCAGCCATTGTGGGGTAAAGCATCTAAAGGTACTCCATGCAAGATGTGCAGCCTGATCCAGGATTGAGTTTAGGAGCTTGAGGGAATCTCATCCTTTGCATTAGTCATTGAAATAAAAGATGCTCTTGACTTGACAGAGTTGAATAAAGAATTGATGAATTGGAAAATATTTCTGGGAAAATCATGGCACTAAAGGACAGAGATTTTAAAATATATGAAGGATAAATTAAAGAGACATGGATAGCTCAAGAGTTTCCAATGTTCGTCTCATAAAAGTCCAGGAAAAGAGAATGAATGGAATGGCAGACAAGAACTATTTGAGGTTATAATGGCTACACATTTTCCAGAACTAAACACATAATTCCTCAGATTGAAAGGGTTCTCCAAATACCAAACATTTTAAATAAATATAAATTTTTATCAAGGTACATCTTGTAGGACTGCAGAGCATCAAGGTTAAAGAGAGGATCTTAAAATGTACCAGAAATAAAAGACCAATGACATACAAAAAGACTGAGCTGATTTCTCAATTAAAAAAAAAAGTCCATAGACCTTGAAATAATACAGGCATACCTTAGAGATATTGCAGGTTCAGTTCCAGACTACCACAATAAAGCAAATATTACAATAAAGATACACAATTTTTTTGGTTTCCCAGTGCATATAAAATTTATGTTTGAACTATACTGTAGGCTATTAAGTGTGCAATAGCATTGTCTAAAAAACAATGTACATACCTTAATTTTAAAATACCTTATTGCTAGAAAGTGTTAACCATCATCCAGTAATGCAGGGTTGCAACAAACCTTCAACTTTTAAAAACCGCAGTATCTGTGAAGCGCAATAAAGGAAAGCACCCAAAAGCACAATAAAATGAGATATGCTTGTACCTTCAAAATACTTTGGGTGGGAGGAGACTACGAACCTGGTATTTTATAGTCAGGTAAATTATCATTTATAAGCAAGGGCAAAATAAATGCATTTTTAGACATGTAAAGACTAAGTTTATCAGAGATTCTCCTAAAAAAATTATTGAAATATGTATTTTAGAAAGAAGTAAAGTGAACACAGAGGTATTCTGTTGTTTTTGGATGGAACGTCCTATAAATATCAATTAAGTTCATCTTGTTTTTTAAAAAAAAAAATATATATTTTTTTCCTGCTAATCCCAAACTGAATTTTATTTATTTATTTATTTATTTATTTATTGGCCACACCATGTGGTATGTGAAAAAAAAAATATATATTTTTTTCCTGCTAATCCCAAACTGAATTTTATTTATTTATTTATTTATTTATTTATTTATTGGCCACACCATGCGGTATGTGATTTTAGAAAGAAGTAAAGTGAACACAGAGGGTGTTATTTCTGAAAACAGTGGTAAGTACAGAAATTGATTAAATACCTCAGTAAATTTAATTTTCCACTGTAAAAATGAATTATTATTATTTTTTTTAAGTTGAAGTAGAGTTGATTTACAGTGTGTTAGTTTCTGGTGTACAACAAAGTGATTCAGTTTTACATATATATATATATATATACTTTTTCAGATTCTTTTCCATTATATAATAGTTTATTATAAGATATTGAATATAGTTCCCTGTGCTATACAGTAGGACCTTATTGTTTATCTATTTTATATATCATAGTTTGTACCTGCTAATCCCAAACTGAATTTTATTTATTTATTTATTTATTTATTTATTTATTGGCCACACCATGCGGTATGTGGGATTGTAGTTCCCTGACCAGGGATCAAACCTGTGCCCCCTGCAGTGGAAGTTTAGAGTCCTAACCACTGGACCACCAGGAATTCCTCTGAATGATTATTTTTAAGGGTAAAACCACAACTTTAAACTAGGGGTTGGCGAATTTTTTCAGTAAAAGTCCAGATAGAAAACATTTTAGGTTTGAGGGGCATATAGTTTCTGTTGCAACTACTCAGCTCTGTTATTGTAGAGCAAAAGCAGCCACAGACAATAGGTAAATAAATAAGCATGGCTGTGTACCAATAAAACTTTATTCATAAAAACAAGTGGCTGGTTAGCAGCTTGTAGTTTGCCATCCTCTTCTCTAAATAAGGATAACAGCATAAGTTTTTTTTTAATGTTTTTTATTTTTATTATTTTAAAAATTTACTTATTTCATTTATTTATTTTTGGCTGCATTGGGTCTTTGTTGCTGTGCGTGGGCTTTCTCTAGTTGCTGCGAGCGGGGGCTACACTTCGTTGTGGTGTGCGGGCTTCTCATTGCAGTGGCTTCTCTTGTTGTGGAGCACGGGCTCTAGGCGCACGGGCTTCAGTAGTTGTGGCATGCCGGCTCAGTAGTTGTGGCCCTCGGGCTCTAGAGTGCAGGCTCGGTAGCTGTGGCGCACGGGTTTCGTCGCTCTGCAACATATGGGATCTTCCCGGACCAGGGCTCGAACCCGTGTCCCCTGCATTGGCAGGCAGATTCTTAACCACTATGCCACCAGGGAAGCCCCTCAGTATAAGTTTTTAAAGCATGCTAAGTTCGTTTTTATAGTTCAGAGAAGGATACAAAGATTGGATAATTGTAGACTTGTTTAGAATATCTGTAGAAGGAGAAATGCCTTGAACTTTTATCAGCTACTAATACAGTGAAGCTCAGTTGAGAGCAAGGTCTTTTGGAAATGGAACACCAGACAGAAATCTGTCAGATACACTACTCATAGGAAAATGGTGGGGGCAGGGAAGGCATTTTATTTATATCATCTTTTTGCCTAGGGCTGGCTCAGGGGTTGACTGCAGTAGTGATTAAGCATAAACTGTTTCGAACTAATTAATTGCCATTCATCTTTCAGGTTCAATTTAGATTTTCCTTACTCTCAAGTCTGGTTGAAGCTTTCTCCCTATTTGCTGCCCATAGCACCTTAATACTTATACCTAATGTAGCACTTAACATAGTTGATCATATTTGCCAGCCTGTTTGTACTTGTTCCTCATAGAAAATGAGTTCTGTGAGGAGAGATCATGTTTGTCTCTTTCACTATTATGTCTCTTATGCCAAGACAATGTCTACCACGTGATAGACTCTGCACAAGTGTTTGTTAAATTAATAAATGAATGAATAAATACTTCTGTTGAATTAATGACACACGAGCATATGCCAAGATATATAAGCTTCATTTCTGGGGTCACAATTTCCTCTTGATCTTTCAAATTCATTCAACCAAGACATAATAAATTAGCACTCAATATAGACAACGCACCATTCTAAGTGCTGAGGATAGAGCAGTGAGCAAAATGGACAAAATCCCTGCCTCATGTAGCTTATATTCTAATGGAGGTGGGAGATGATAAACATATAGAAATGTTTGCTAGTTGAAAACCTTGATTACCAGCAAAAGAATTGCTTTTTGATGATTTAGGACTTCAGAGTTAACACCAAACATCTCTAAACAAGAAAGATGGTGGAGATGGACAAGGAAATTGAGCTGAATCTGTATTGAGCTCATTCAGTCCTGGCATGTTACACTGTTCAATAAATCCCTAATGTCGGCTTATTTATTTTTCATTGAATGCAAAATGGTATAAAATATCCAGGTAACTATGCCTCTTCTTAAATAGTAAAGTAAGAAAAAGAACACTGCAATGAACATTGGAAGAATTAAGTTCTAGACTCAGATTTGCCATTGACTTACTATGTGACCTTAAGCAAATTATTTCCCCTCCCTGGGCCTCAGTTCTTTCCATAGAGAATTAGGTTCAATCAGTATTTCCAAAATGTCAGTCATTTTCTTATCACCTCCACGATTTTTGCCATATTTGAATTCCATGTCTGTTATCATTTACCTAGTAACTACCTTTAAATTAAAACATGACTTGTTTGTGTAAGCTTTGTCTTTAGTGGTTAACAATGTTAGTGAAATCATGAGTGTGATGTACTAGTTACAGTATTTCCTAATGAATCTTATTAAATTCATAACTATTAAATTGTTTTAAAGTACCATCCAAAGCATTTCACATACCATAGGTGGTATTTCTATTTCATTTGGAAACCTTGGATTGGATGATTTTTCGAGTCCTCTTCGAATCCTAAATATTATTATTTTATGAGGCTCTTCTGTATGATCATTTTATCTCAAAATGATCCAGCTATTTTCTTCCTTCAAGATATAAAACACCTGCATTTAAATAGCAGATAGGTAAGAGAATGCTTTAATATTTGAAAACAAATAAAGCCTGTACTTTGCTTGAATATTTTTTTCTTTTTCTCTGTCATTTAATATCCTAGAATATTTGCCAGGGTAAATTTCTGGTTCTTTCTCATATATATTTGTAAAACTTATTTTTTGCATGGTGTATATTTTCCATCCTTTTACTTGCAGCTTATATATGTCTTTAAATTTAAAGTACATCTCTTGTAGGTAGCATCTCATTTGGTCTTGTTTTTTTAATCCAATCTGGCAAGCTTCTGCCTTTTATGTGGAGTGCTTAGTTAATTTACACTTAAATTAATTATTGATATGGTTGGTTTTAAGTCGACCACTATTTTTATTTATGTGTATGTCGGTTGCTCTAGAGCTTACAATATACACCTTAACTTATCAGATATATTACTAAGTGAAAATTATGTAGGTAAAAGGTCATTTAATAAGCTACAGAGCATAACAAAATTCCCACATCACATCCAAACTTTCAAAAAATCAAAACCCCAGGGCTACATTTTACCTATGGGCTATGCTATATTGCTTATGGAAACAATTGTTTTATGGAAACAATGTTCAGTTCCACTCAAATTTGAAAGGAAGGATAGGTAGTAGGGATGTTTCCAGAAGGGTTCCATGAAGGAAGCCATATCAGTCAGGATCGTTTAAAGTTATGTAGCAGTAACAAACCCACAGATCTCCTATTTTGCCTTTAGGACCCAGGATGGATGATGGAACAGCCATTCTCCGGAGCATTGCTTGTTGTCATAGCAGAGAGAAAGAGAGCTCTAACTGAGAACGTAGTTAAGTGCTTAGCCAGAAGTGATACATGTCACTGCTGCTTGCAATTCATTAGCCAGAACTGGTCACACAACCCTACCCAACTATAAGGCTATAAGGGTCCAGAAAGTACAATTCTACCATGAATCTAGAAGGAGAAGAGAATTGAATATTTGGAAAACATCATTAATGATTACCACATGGGATTTTTTTCTTTTTGGCAGGTTCCAGAGTCTTAGTTCCTAAAGGGTTAATGGTCCTTCTGCTTTCACTGGGTTTAACCTTAACAATTAAATAATCCTAACAAAAGGAAAAATATTTATAAAGCATTGATAAATAGATAGTTTGGGGGAGTGTTAGCTGTTGGGAAGAACAGGGCTGGGAGCTACATGTTGGTAGTAATGCTTCCTTCCGCCGGACGTGGAAATGCTCTGAGCTAGAATGGATTTCTTTTCACAAAGCTATTTCTAGTGTGAGGGGTAAAACCAATCCTACTGGTTTGATAATGACGGGTCAGTTTCATCCAAAGGTAAGGAATCTGGGGGCAAAGATTTGAAATAAAGGCAGGGAGATTCTCTGAGGGAAAGGGAAAGCATTTGTAACCAAACTACCCATATAGCTATAGACAGCTTAGGATCTTGACCTTCCTAAGGGGGATTGTAAAATTGGGGTTTTAAAACTAGATGTATGGGCTTCCCTGGTGGCGCAGTGGTTGAGAGTCCACCTGCCGATGCAGGAGACACGGGTTTGTGCCCCGGTCCGGGCAGATCCCGCGTGCCCAACCCTACCCAACTATAAGGCTATAAGGGTCCAGAAAGTACAATTCTACCATGAATCTAGAAGGAGAAGAGAATTGAATATTTGGAAAACATCATTAATGATTACCACATGGGATTTTTTTCTTTTTGGCAGGTTCCAGAGTCTTAGTTCCTAAAGGGTTAATGGTCCTTCTGCTTTCACTGGGTTTAACCTTAACAATTAAATAATCCTAACAAAAGGAAAAATATTTATAAAGCATTGATAAATAGATAGTTTGGGGGAGTGTTAGCTGTTGGGAAGAACAGGGCTGGGAGCTACATGTTGGTAGTAATGCTTCCTTCCGCCGGACGTGGAAATGCTCTGAGCTAGAATGGATTTCTTTTCACAAAGCTATTTCTAGTGTGAGGGGTAAAACCAATCCTACTGGTTTGATAATGACGGGTCAGTTTCATCCAAAGCTAAGGAATCTGGGGGCAAAGATTTGAAATAAAGGCAGGGAGATTCTCTGAGGGAAAGGGAAAGCATTTGTAACCAAACTACCCATATAGCTATAGACAGCTTAGGATCTTGACCTTCCTAAGGGGGATTGTAAAATTGGGGTTTTAAAACTAGATGTATGGGCTTCCCTGGTGGCGCAGTGGTTGAGAGTCCACCTGCCGATGCAGGAGACACGGGTTTGTGCCCCGGTCCGGGAAGATCCCGCGTGCCCCGGAGCGGCTGGGCCGCTGAGCCATGGCCGCTGAGCCTGCGCGTCCGGAGCCTGCGCTCCGCAACGGGAGAGGCCACAACGGTGAGAGGCCCGCGTACTGAAAACAAAAACAAAAACAAAACAAAACAAAACAAAAACAAAAAAACTAGATGTATGCTCCTCCCAGAGAAAGCAGGAAGTGAAGAAGAGGGGCAGATAACCCCCATTAATTGGGTGCTGGTAAAACTACAGGTATTCTTCTAGGTGTTTGCAACATCCCTATGAACGAGTGATTTCAAAATTCAGTATTACAGAAAGCATCACTACAGTTCCTTGAGGAAAAGCTAGAAGATAAAACTGGGTGATACAAAAACCTCTGCAGAATTAGAAACTAAGCCATCTCTTTTCCTCCTTGTCACATGCTACTCATTTTACTTCCATTTATTGCTATTTCATTTTAAAGTTCCATTTAATATTGGGCAGATACTTAAATACAAATGCTAGTGATTAATACTTGCCATTTTAATACAGTCATAAGTAAAAATTTTATAAATCCCTTTGCTGGAGGAGCTATGCTGCCATTATTAGAGAAGGCAAACCAATGGAATTTTCCAGAAAGACTAAATTATATGCGATGTCCCAGAAATCAGATTGGAATGGACCAGTCAGGCAAGTCACCAACTTTCCTATATTAGAATGCACTGTTTACCCACAAGTGCAATTCTGGAAGGCTAGGTGGCTGCCAAGTGCTTTAGATAGAGCCAATAAAATTAAAGGAGGAGTTTGTTGCTAGAGTGCCCTAAACATCATGGTCTGGGTCAGTGCTGGTCAAAGTGTGCTCTGAGGGCCAGTGCTAATCAATAGATTGGTGTCAGTCTACAAACTCTTTACTGGTCCACCTAGAAATTTGGAGTGTTGTGCCAGAATGTGAAGCAATGCACCACTTCCAACATCAAAAAAGTCTTACTTTTTTGCACACACACTTGTGTGTGTGTGTGTGTGTGTCGCCCCATATATATAGTCTTTTATATACATCATATATATTCATATGTGTGTGTGTGTGTGCGTGTGTATGTGTGTGTGTTTAGTGACATAGTTGATTCATACATCGGTGTAAGCTCTGTATCTCATTATGGACCAGTAACAGGTCTCACGGTTTCAAGTGATATTGGCATATCCACTAGTGTGCATACCTCTGTGTCAATAAAAATGCACTATTTCAGACTGTATCAGAAACATTAACCAGGCATAATTAGTTTGAGAACTGTGTAGAAGCAGTAATGCTCCCTTTCTGATATCAGGTATGTCTTGAGAGACCAGATGTAGCCATGAAGATTTTAGACTTTATATAATGGAGTTCTGCTAATCCACTGGTACTTTTCTGTTGGTACTTGTTCTGTTGACATTTTCATTGATCACTTCTTTCTCAAATATCACGTATTGTTCTTAAATATCTTGTCAAAAAAAGGCTATCTTTATTACACCAATTATCTTAATAGGGTAATATGAAAATACTATCAAACACTCTTGACAGCTTACTATGTGCCAGACCCCTCCCTAAGTGCTTTACATTATTCGAGGCATTTAATACTAACAAGAATCCTATGAAATGAGCACTATTATTATCACCATTTTACAGTGAGAAAAATGAGGAGCAAAGTCTAAGTGATTTGTCCTAAATCACACATCGGCAAGGGGACAAAATAAGGAGCCCAACTCATGTACTTTAGCCCTTGAGTCTATATTCATAACAACCATGGTGTATTTCCTTTCTAAGGGGAAGAGAATCAACATACATTTAATGAAAAGACTCCAGGACTAAGAATCAAAAGACCTAGGTTTTTAATCCCACTCCTGCCACTGACTGTAACCATGGGCAAATCCCTTGCCCTACTTGGACTTCAGTTTCCCAACATAGAAAAATGAGCCAGGTGGACTAGATGTTTTCTCAGATCTTTTTCAGCTTTAAGGTTCTCTGAGCCCATAAGTATAGATTTCTTACTAAGAGTAGAGGCTTTTGAATGTATCTTCTATAGAGAATTTCTTGTTCAAATAGAATTCTTTGTTTCTAGTACAGCGAAGCAGTAGTGCTCCAGGCTATCTGCCTGGATGTAGGAATAGCCTTACAATATAAAACTGGATGTGAGCCGGAGGGTCATTGAAATAGGATCCAATCCCTTTGCTTTCTGCTAAAGACAGAATGGAACAATTACACATAAGTAATAAGTATGACATTTAATATTTTGATTTTTCTCACTGCTCTCCTCTAGGAATAAGGCTAACCTACCTTGTGGCTTGACTTGACATCATAAGGAATGAGTTTTTCTCCCTGCCTAGAGTCTTGTCAGTCTGGAAATGTTTAAATATTTAGGTATTTTGTTTCTAACATACAACAGATTTTGCCAAGTTGCATAGCTCAACAGTCCACCATTTCTGGTACGAAGCCATAATGAACAAAGAATACACTGTTAGCATAGTCTTCTCCCACTTAGGGAAATGTGTGATTTGTAATGAACGGTGGGTATTAATGCTTACAGATTTAGATCCATTTGTACCACAAATAATCACTCTGGAAAGAAAAACATTTCTGCTCTCCAATTTGAAGAAAAAACAAACTAAATATAAGTAAGTAGCTATGTTCCCTTAAATATGCATTTAAAGGCAGGACGATGGCTCTGTGCTTCTGTCTGCTGAGAAGGAAATGGCAGGAGACCAGTTTTCAAAAATATCAGAGGGTTTTTAAATGTCAGGTTTACCACCTATCATTGTCATTTTGCTTTGCCTCTTGAGCCATGTTAGATTTAGGCTTGCTGTGGTAATCTACAGCATCCTCTCCTTGGGTGACAAGTACATTTGCCCTGTGATGGTGATAGGCATCAGGAGTAGAGTTGTTTTTGTTCTTTGGGGGTTTTTTTGGTTTTGTTTTTCAGCTGATCATTAGTTTAGTGGAGCCAAGTGAGGTTTTTTCCTGAAGTTTTTACATACATGATGAAAGGTCACGAGGCTAGAGTCAGCTAAGCCAGCAGGGAAGCTGGGCCAGGATCCTGTGGAAAAATAAAAGGCATAATTCTCACAGTATGACTTTTTAGTAGTTATGAATGTTCTCTGTGTTAAGGGAGATTATGGGTCAACACTCAGGCTATTCAGATCCCAAGACTATAAAAATATGTATGCTCACCATTACCAGGATGTGTTCAATTGATATTTACCACCATAGGGCCCCTGATCCAGAAGGGTGGTAGACCTTTCCTCAGAAATAAGTGTTCATTTAGATCAACATTTTCAAGCTTGTTCTAAGGCAACCAGTTCCAGGAAGTTTAAAACTAAACTTTTCTAGTAGCTGATTTATGGTCCCTTTCTTATTTGCAGAGTGCAATGGAAAGATATGAATTATAATACTCATCTGCTAGTATCTGTATAACTTTAAGGAAATCTCTTAAATTACCTTGGCTTCAGTTTCTGCTTCTGTAAAATGAGGTATTAGACCAGATGATCCAAACCCTTCTAGTTGAAAAAAGTTATGACTGCAAGGCATTAGGATATAAAGATTGAGTCCTTGTAACAACGCATCCTAGTTTTCCCTCAAACCCTTGTCCTATGGTTTTCTCGAAACATTTATAGACTCAAATAGTCCTGAATTAATAGAATGATACATTCTATTTCAATGATGCTTGATCCAAGGGAATTTTGCAACATTCACATTAAGTTCAATGAAAGAACTCTGCATACCTATAATTTCCAGCATGATCAAGAGGTAGCATTTATTAATCACCTAAAATGTGCAAGTCACTTTATTCACTCTTTACTTACATTGTCTAATCTAATTCTCATGACAACCTATTAGGGTAAATGAAGGCACCCAGGAAACAGGATCTCTTTTCCATGCCTTTGTTCTGATGTAACCGAGATCACAGAGATCAGTATAGGAGAATAAAATTTTACCTTTACTAATAAAACAATTAGAAATAAATTAGTGTGGCTTATGTATGTGGACAAATAGGGTTCATAATACTGAACAAGAAAATTAGACAGACTCAACACCCAAAACTGGGAGTTATGAGAAATACAATCACTCTTGGGCATCACTGGAACACTGCAGGCTTTTCCTGCCACTTAGACCCCCTCCAACATGGAGGAGCGGACCAGAATATGTGCTCCTTGTAGCCAGCTGGTCTCCCAAGAGAAAGGAAAAGAGGATAAGTTGAGTTATAAATACCCTGCTTCTCTTCCAGACAAACCAATTAGGAAACTCACTGCAGCTCCATGAAAAATAATAGGGATGGGGCTTGAAGCCAGGAATGTAATAGACCTTCCTCTGAGCATACAGAGACTTTGAACGTGGAGGAAAAGCAAATAATCTTTAAAGAAACTGAGGTTCAGAGAAACGAAGTATTTTGTTGACGATCACACAACTAGTAAGAGGAGGAATTAGGATTCAATCCCAGTTCTGCCTGACTCCAGAACCCATACTCATGCCCCCATTTCTTTCCCCACATTGTTACCCTACAGTTTTTACCTTAGCTATATTTTACTAGTAGCTGAAGACACACTCAGCAATTATTTCTTCAATCAAAAAATCTCCTGCTGTGCAAGGGTCTTAGATCATCTCCAATACTATCGGCACACATAACCCATCAGAGTGGTACTAGTATAGGATTATCACCTGAGACAGATTAGCTTGATCCTCAAAATGACTGGTAAGAAGTGACCTTCCCTATGTCATAAAAATAGGAACTTTCTGGCTTTTATGTTCCTCTTTTTTGTAGATTGAAAAATGAAAGGAATATGAAATGCTCTGCAATCCGCCATTTTAATCCTGCCACTTCTTGCACTAGACCGTATAAATAATGAAACAGAATGTTTCTAATGGAATATTTTTCTAAGGAAAGACAATGTCTGATAATGTTTTCCAAGTTTAAAGAGTCTAGCCATATACCATGATACTTTAATTAACAAATCTTCAGAGGTCAAATTTAATCATAAAAAAATTCACCTGGGATCAGAAGGACTGGGATAAATTTCAGTCTCTCCAGCAAAGAGTTAGAGGTGATAATAACTTATGAGGAAGGAGCAAAGTATAAGGCCTGAACCCAGCAGAACGGAGGGCCACGTATCTGGGCCCTGAATGAAAAAAATAGCAATTGCGTGTTAATAGGGATTAGCATATTATTCCAAGAGAGACAGGAGTCCCTGGGGTGGGTCACTGAGCTCCAAGAGATAGGAAGCAGCACTACCATGGCAACATGGGGCTAAGATGCTGCATCCCAGATCTCTTAAATATTATTACCTCTGTTAGCAAAGCTTCTGACAACAAAATCCATCATTGGAATGCATCCTCTTCATTAATAGAGGTCTAGCTACTTTGAGTAGATACTTGGCCTTTGGATGCTCCTTATCTGCCAAATCTGCATCACAGGAAAGAGACAAAAAGGATACCAAATCACAGAGGAAAAACGACGGTGCAAACATTCCATCTTTCCCGATAAATGGTGTGAAAAGATTTGAGCACGCTGAAATTGAAATCGTCCAAAAGTAGGTTTTTAAATCTCAAAAACCTTCACAGGGAGTTCTGGAACACACCGTAGTGAAAATGCTCATTAAATGCATCACTAAATCACGTAAAATGCAGTAGGTAGTCACAGATTCACAGGTTGCATTTTATTCTCTGCTACAGAAAGCATCTCCTCATTACCAACAAAGCTGGGAAGCCATTAAAGATATCATTATTCTTAATAAGGTGATTTATTTATTTTCTTCTTGATGGTGACAAGAGCTGATATGAGAAGGATAGTGGAGGATGGGCAGCATTACCAAGTACCCACACACTATTTCCAGGAAAGACATTATATTATCTGTGTAAATTAGGAGTAATAGATGAGAAGACATCAAATAATAAGAAGCTGATATTCCAGCCAAACTATCTAAATTTAAATCTAAATCCTAGTCTGTTAAAGATATCTGTAAAAAATATCATTCACCCATATTAAAAGGCCTTTTCAAAATTAAAATTAATGCTGGCAATTTCAGAATATAATATTTCCACAGTATTTAACCTCTGGGAACCTACATGATCATCAAGTAAAAACTAATGAAAATGTCTTTTTGTTTGTCTCCTTTGTTTGGGTTTTGTCAGAAAAGAAGCATAGCAAAAGGTCATGATCAAAAACTTATGCTCTGGTTTTCTTCTCTGGTTATCACAGGTTTGCATTTTGCTCTTAATATATATTTGATAAATGTGCAGATGAATGAACTGTCCTTTGTTAGGTAAGCTTGGCATATAGCAATGAACAAGAGACTGTTCATTAATTATGTTCTCTAATGACTCCATAGTTTTCGAAGGAAAAAAAGGGGGGGATTAGCATCTCATTTATTGAATAAATATTTATTGAAAATCTACTATCTGCCAATTGTTCTGATAGGCCCTTGAGGGATACAGAATAATGCAGACAACCCTGGCTCATAAGGACCTAACGCAATCAGAAAAAGCAGACGTTAAATAATTAAACAATTAGAATACTAAAATTTTGTATTAGTCAGGTTGGGTTGACATAGTAAGATACAGGCGCACCTTGTTTTACTGTGTTTCACAGATATTCCAGTTTTTACAAATGGAAGATCTGTGGCAACCCTGTGTTGTCAGATGACGGTTGGCATTCTTTTCCAATTAAGTATTTTTAAATTAAAGTATGTCTATTTTTTTTTAGAAATAATGCTATTGCACACTTAACAGACTGCAGTGTAAAAATAAATTTTATATGCACTGGGACACCAAAAAACTTGTGTGACTTGCATTATTGTGATATTCACTTTATTCCTGTGGTGTAGAACCAAATGCAAGATATCTCTGAGGTATACCTGTACCACAGACTGGGTGGCTTACAACAGAAATTTATTTTCTCACAGTTCTGGAGACTAGAGTTCAAAATCAATATGCTAAAAGGACTGGTTTCTGGCGAGGCCTCTCTCCTTAACTTATAGACAGCTGCCTTGTTGCTGTGTCATCACATGGCCTTTCCTCTGTGCACATGGAGAGAGAGAGAGAAAGAGAGAATGCACTCTTGTGTCTCTTCTTCTTCTTATAAGGACACTAGTCCTATTAGATTAGGGCCCCACCCACCCTTATGACCTTATTTAACCTTAAATTACCTTCTTTTTTTTTTTTTTGTGGTACGCGGGCCCCTCACTGTTGTGGCCTCTCCCGTTGCGGAGCACAGGCTCCGGACGCGCAGGCTCAGCGGCCATGGCTCAAGGGCCCAGCCGCTCCGTGGCATGTGGGATCTTCCCAGACCGGGGCACGAACCCGTGTCCCCTGCATCGGCAGGGGGACTCTCAACCACTGCGCCACCAGGGAAGCCCCTTAATTACCTTCTTGAAGGCCATATCTCCAAACAGTCACATTGAAGGTTAGGGCTTCAACATATGAATTTTGGGAGAACAATGTTCTCCCAAATAACAAATTTTGGTGTACATTATGCTGTCACAACATATCTATGAGTGTGCTACCTTAGTCTAGGAGGTCAAGGAAGCCTACCCTGAAGAAGTCATTTAAGCTGAGCTTGAAGCATAAGTCATGGTTAGCTTGGCCATGAATAGGGGGACAGTATTTAAAGCTGCAGCAACGTGTACAAAGGTTAGCAGACAAGGCACATTAAAAGAAATGAAATAACGTTAAAGCAGCTGGAGCAGAGAGGGAAGACAAGAATGATATGAGGTTGAGAGGTAGACAAAGGACAGATCATCTATGAGCTGCATGAAGGAGGTTCACCTCTAGCCTAAGGGTAATGAAAAGCCATTATACGGTTTCAAATAGGGGTGAGGTTTACTCTTCAGAAAGAAGACTCTGATCGTAGCATGTGAGTGCAAGTGCAGGTGTGCTAGGACCTGCATACTCTTACTTATTTTACACTTGGTCTTAGAGTACTGTGGTGTCTGGCTACACACTGTCAAGAATGTCTACTTTCAGGACTTCCCTGGTGGCGCAGTGGTTAAGAATCCGCCTGCCAGGGCTTCCCTGGTGGCGCAGTGGCTGAGAGTCCGCCTGCCAATGCAGGGGGCACGGGTTTGTGCCCCGGTCCGGGAGGATCCCACATGCCGTGGAGCGGCTGGGCCCGTGAGCCATGGCCGCTGAGCCGGCGCGTCCGGAGCCTGTGCTCCGCAATGGGGGAGGCCACAACAGTGAGAGGCCCGCGTACCGCAGAAAAAAAAAAAAAAAAAAAAAGAATCCGCCTGCCAATGCAGGGGACACTGGTTCGAGCCCTGATCCAGGAAGATCCCATATGCCGTGGAGCAACTAAGCCCGTGCGCCACAACTACTGAGCCTGTGCTCTGGAGCCCAAAAGCCACAACTACTGAGCCCACTTGCCACAACTACTGAAGCCGACGTGCCTAGAGCCCATGCTCCGCAACAAGAGAAGCCACCGCAATGAGAAGCCCACGCACCCCAACGAAGAGTAGCCCCCGCTTGTCGCAACTAGAGAAAGCCCACGCACAGGAACGAAGACACAACACAGCCAAAAATAAATAAATAAAAATAAATAATTTAATAAATTTACCAAAAAAAAAAAAAGGAATGTCCACATTCCACGATGCTTCTGCTATGCTGCTATGTGAGATGCGTACCTTTGTTCCTCTCTTTCATGGGGGAAAATATGGAAATGAAAGGGCAGCAAGATGGTGTCCTTGGCTTAATACCCTCTTCTCCTTCTCTTCCTTCTTCAATGATAATAGTATGTAAAAATACATTTATAATAGTAATTAATATTTATTGTTTACCTACGATATGTCAGACATTGTGATATTTTACATGGGTTATCTTATTTAATCCTCAAAACAATCCTATGGTATAGATACTATTTTTTTCTATTTTACAGATTATAAAACTATGGCTTTGAAGGAGGTTCCATAACTTGCCCCAGATAGCAAACCTGGAGAGTGACAGAGCTGTGATTTGATCAGTTAACACTACAGCCTGTATTCTTCAGAAGTAGACTGTTTTGCCTCTCAGTAATGTGTGCCCAGGTTCAGTCTTAGTAGCAGTGCCCAGTGAGGGGATACAAAGGGAATCATACCCTTCTTCTTGCTTACACCACTGCATTCACTTTTACTGCCTCTGCATTGAAAAGTTTCAACAGATTATAGAAATGCCTGTTATAAACTTGAGAAAGGATGCTCTCTTTATTTCATCATCCTGTGGAAATAATGCACAAACCCAAGAGTATAAGACCTCTAAACTTCACTGAAGGGAAGGGAAGAGGGGAGGGTAATGGATTTTTCCCATAAAGTACCTATTATTTAACCTAGTCTTTCACCTTACCAAGGAGAAGGCCATCTGATCCCATACTTCAACTGCAGAATGGTTAAAAGAAAATAACAGGAAATTGGAGAATGGCTTTGCAATGTTTACTTCCAAGTTAAAGTACAGATTGAATCTTCTAATTTCCTTAATGGGCATAATGCTAGTCTGGCAAATTATTAACAGTTTGGATTTGATTCAAAAACTTGGTTATATATTTAATTACACTCATATTTACTGGAGCACAAGGCAACCTACAGTAACAAGCATCAAAAGTCTATTTTACTGCCCACATTATGAGCAGATGGAGCATAGACATTTAAAAACGCCAAAGCCTTTTGATTAAGAGCCTGATTATAGTCAGATCAGGATGAAGAATAATGGCCCTATACGAAGGTTCTCTGAATTTTAAAATACTACTGGACCTTTATTTGACTTCTTTGAAATCAGATATTAGAGTTTCACAAAATTGGGAGTTCGAAAAACAAAAACAAATGTCAACCTCGCTAAAATGAACATAGATAGGAAAGAGCTAGTTTTCAGCAGATCAAGAATAGACCTTCCCCCAGTGTTGCCAGATCAATGAGCTATTACTGTTCTCACACAACAGGGAGTAAGCTTTTGGAAATAATGGCTTATAAAGGTAGTATAGGCTGAAAATAGACATGTGCATAGGATCAGAATATGGTTTCGGTTATGGAGATAGGAAAGAAAATCAGGATAATCTGGGGGACATGATCTACTCAGGCACAATAAAAGACCAGATGGTGAAAGTATAAGGGCTCCTGCTCCTGGGAACCAGATCTTTCTTATTCCCCTTGGAATGACAAAGGTTAGGCCTGGGGCCTTCTTATCCAAGTCTCTAGAGACTTAACATTCCTCTAGGATTTCCCGCATCTTTTCAAGAATGTATTCCATAAGAGGCTACTAGGAAGAGAGTGAACCTGGTCAAAAACTAGTGAGGGCCCTTCAAATATAAAAGCACTGAGGAGGGAGATCTGAAATGTTTTTGACATAAAAAGTAGTATAATATGATAGTACATAGGTTTTGAAGTCTAAAAAAATTAGGCTGAAAACCCAGTTATGCAACTTACTTAGCTGTATAATCTTGGGTGAGTTCTTTATGGTCTCAGTTTTGTCATCTGTAAAATAGGTCAAAATAGTATCTGCCTCCTAGGGCAGTTGTGAGTATTAAGTAAGTATGTAAAAAGCCAGGCATATATAGTCAGCAGTTGATTTTGGAAGGAATCAGAAGCATGCCAGCAAAAGTTGAAACAACACTGAACAATTATTAATAATCTCTTTGGATTTGCTACAATTAAAAACCTTACTGGATTGCTACAATCACAGACTCCTATATGCTGTCCTGCATTGCTTCTTCAACTTTAGTTCCTAATACTGCTTTGCAGATGTTTCAGATACTACCTGGGGCGCCTGGACCCTTATATATTGCCTCCCTTCAGAATGAATTTGAAGTGGCTTAGATGCAACTAGAACACATCTTTGTCTTTTAATTATCATCTGGCATCTGACTACACATGCTGCTGACAGGTAGTATTGTACAGAGATGAAGAGATGAGCCAGATTGCCAGTTCCAATCTCAACTTTTCCCACTTACTAGCTATGTGACGATTACTTAAATTCTTTGTGCCTCAGTTCCCCTATCTGAAAAAAAGTGAAGATATTATTCAGAGAACTTACCTCATAGCATTGTTGTAAGGGTTAAATGAGTTAATACATGTAAAATATCTGGCACATAACAAGCACTGAATCAGTGTTAGCTATTATTAATTTTTCCTTGTGCCTAACCATTCATGACCCAGACTACCAAATGGTTGTACAGTCTTCTGTTGACAAAAACAAGAAGCATACCCAGAGGTGGTAGATGAAACATACATGAACTCTAATACGGCAGTGGTTCAAAACTGTGAGCAGACGATCCCTTGGGGGTCACAGAGTTACTGTAGGCACTCTATAAAACCATATGTGCACCCGTATTTTCTCAAAGAGCTGCAATTTTTTTAAAAAGATACTGGAGGGGTAGACTTCAAATTGTTTGACTGCTGAAAAGGGGTCCTGATACATATATCATTCTTGTGTGTCAACAAGTTCTGAAAGCAGATAATACTGAAAGAAATTACAGCTGTAAATGGCATCCTGGTGTCTCTATCATCATCTCACGTTCCTCAAAATAGAGTACATCAAATAACTGAAAACATATTCATAGTCTGTTACATTAAAAAAATAATAGCAGCATAGCTCTTTTATTAAAAAAAAAAAGATTGTTAATATTAATGACTACTTCTGCAATTAATGACATCCAAGCTTCCAAGAATCCAGAACCTGGTAATTACAAATGTCCTAAGTCACATAAAATATGAGTCTTAGTAAACTAAGAGTACACCCTCTCTGCTGCAAACCTCTACATCTCAGCGTTTTGGCTTGTGGGATGTCAGCAAGAGCAACCTGGTTTGGTAACAGGTTCAGAGATCTTCTCTTGTGGCTGCCCAAGACAAGTCTGGCAAGGAATCAGATCCAGAGAAGAGACTTGGTTGAACTGCAAAACTGCCATGTGGCTGACAGGGTCTTGGTGCTCTGGCCGGGTGTCAGGCCTGAGCCTCTGAGGTGGGAGAGCTGAGTTCAGGACACTGGACCACCAGAGACCTCCCAGCCCCATGTAATATCAAGCAGTGAGAGCTCTCCCAGAGATGTCCGTCTCAATGCTAAGACCCAGCTCCACTCAATGACCAGCAAGCTCCAGTGCTAGACACCCCATGCCAAACAACTAGCAAGAAAGGAACACAACCCCACCCATTAGCAGAGAGGCTGCCTAAAATCATACTAAGTTCACATACACCCCAAAACACACCACTGGATGCGGTCCTGCCCACCAGAAGGACAAGATCCAGCCTCATCCACAGGAACACAAGCACCAGTCCCCTCCACCAGGAAGCCTACACAACCCACTGAACCAACCTTAACCACTGGGGGCAGACACCAAAAACAATGGGAACTATGAACCTGAAGCCTGCAAAAAGGAGACCCCAAACACAGTAAGTTAAGCAAAATGAGAAGACAAAGAAATACACAGCAGATGAAAGAGCAAAGTAAAAACCCACCAGACCAAACAAATGAAGAGGAAATAGGCAGTCTACGTGAAAAAGAATCCAGAGCAATGATAGTAAAGATGACCCAAAATCTTGGAAATAGAATGGAGAAAATACAAGAAACGTTTAACAAGGACCTAGAAGAACTAAAGAGCAAACAAACAATGATGAACAACACAATAAATGAAACTAAAAATTCTCTTGAAAAAACTTGAGGACAGTTTCAGAGACCTCTGGAACAACGTTAAATGCACCAACATTTGAATTATAGGGGTCCCAGGAAAAGAAAAGAGAAAGAAAGGGACTGAGAAAATATTTGAAGAGACTAGAGTTGAAAACTTCCCTAATATGGGAAAGGAAAGAGTCAATCAAGTCCAGGAAGCATAGAGAGTCCCACACAGGATAAATCTAAGGAAAAATACGCAAAGACACATATTAATCAAAATATCAAAAATTAAATACAAAGACAAAATATTAAAAGCAGCAAGGGAAAAGCAACAAATAGCATACAAGGGAATCCCCATAAGGTTAACAGCTGAGTTTTCAGCAGAAACTCTGCAAGCCAGAAGGAAGTAGCAGGACATATTTAAAGTGATGAAAGGGAAAAACCTACAACCAAGATTACGCTACCCAGTAAGGATCTCTTTCAGATTTGATGGAGAAATTAAAACCTTTACAGACAAACAAAAGCTAAGAGAATTCAGCACCACTAAACCAGCTTTACAATAAATACTAAAGGAACTTCCCTAGGCAGGAAATACAAGAGAAGGAAAATACCTACAAAAACAACCCCAAAACAATTAAGAAAATGGTAATAGGAACATACATATCGATAATTACCTTAAATGCATATAGATTAAAGGCTCCATCCAAAAGATATAGGCTGGCTGAATGGATACAAAAACAAGACCCGTATATATGCTGCCTACAAGAGACCCACTTCAGACCTAGGGATACATGCAGACTGAAAGTGAGGGGATGGAAAAACATATTCCATGCAAATGGAAATCAAAAGAAAGCTGGAGTAGCAATTCTCATATCAGACAAAATAGACTTTAAAATAAAGATTATTACAAGAGACAAAGAAGGACACTGTATAATGATCAAGGGATCAAGCCAAGAAGAAGATATAACAATTGTAAATATTTATGCACCCAACATAGGTGCACCTCAATACATTAGGCAAATGCTAGCAGCCATAAAATGGGAAATCGACAGTAACACAATCATAGTAGGGGACTTTAACAGCCCATTTTCACCAATGGACAGATCATCCAAAATGAAAATAAATAAGGAAATACAAGCTTTAAATGACACATTAAACAAGATGGAGTTTATTTTTATAGGACATTCCATTCAAAGACAACAGATTACACTTTCTCCTCAACTGTTCATGGAACATTCTCCAGGATAGATCATACCTTGGGTCACAAATCAAGCCTTGGTAAATTTAAGAAAATTGAAATCATATCAAGTATCTTTTCTGA
>NC_041234.1:90782845-90803906 GCF_002837175.3 Physeter macrocephalus | reverse complement strand
ACAGATGAATGGATAAAGAAGATGTGGCACATACATACAATGGAATGTTACTTAGCCATAAATAGAAACGAAACTGAGTTATTTGTAGTGAGGTGGATGGACCTAGAGTCTGTCATACAGAGTGAAGTAAGTCATGAGGAGAAAAACAAATACCGTATGCTAACACATATATATGGAATGTAAAAAAAACGGTCCTGAAGAACCTAGGGGCAGGACAGGAATAAAGACACAGATGTAGAGAATGGACTTGAGGACACCGGGAGGGTGAAGGGTAAGTTGGGACGAAGTGAGAGAGTGGCATGGACTTATATATACTACTAAATGTAAAATAGAAAGCTAGTGGGAAGCATAGCACAGGGAGATTAGCTCAGTGCTTTGTGACCACCCAGAGGGAACTTATCTCAACATAATAAAGGCCATATATGGCAAACCCACAGCCAACATCGTATTCAGTGGTGAAAAACCGAAAGCATTTCTACTAAGATCAGGAAAAAGACAAGGTTGCCCACTCTCACCACTATTATTCAACATAGTTTTGGAAGTTTTTGCCACAGCAAAACATAGTTTTGGAAGTTTTTGGAAGTTTTGGAAGTTTTTGTCACAGCAATCAGAGAAAAAAAGAAATAAAAGGAATCCAAATCAGAAAAGAAGAACTAAAACTGTCACTGTTTGCACATGACATGATACTATACCTAGAGAATCCTAAAGATGCTACCAGAAAACTAATAGTGCTAATCAATGAATTTGGTAAAGTAGCAGGATACAAAATTTATGCACAGAAATCTCTTGCATTCCTATATACTAATGATGAAAAATCTGAAAAAGTTATTAAGGAAACACTCCCATTTACCATTGTAACAAAAAGAATAAAATACCTGGGAATCAACCTACCTAAGGAGACAAAAGAAAACTTTTGTAGGTAGAAAACTGTAGGACACGGATGAAAGAAACTAAAGATGATACACACAGATGAAGAGATATACCATGTTCTTGGATTGGAAGAATCAACATTGTGAAAATGACTATATTACCCAAAGCAATCTATAGATTCAATGCAATCCCTATGAAACTACCAATGGCATTTTTCACAGAACTAGAACAAAAAATTTCACAATTTGTATGGAAATACAAAAGAACCCGAATAGCCAAAGCAATCTTGAGAAAGAAAAACGGAGCTGGAGGAATCAGGCTCCCTGACTTCAGACTATACTACCAAGCTACAGTAATCAAGACAGTACGGTACTGGCACAAAAACAGAAATAGAGATCAATGGAACAGGATAGAAGGCCCAAAGATAAACCCATGCACATATGGTCACCTTATCTTTGATAAAGGAGGCAAGAATATACTATGGAGAAAAGACAGCCTCTTCAATTCGTGGTGCTGCAAAAACGGGACAGCTACATGTAAAAGAATGAAATTAGAACACTCCATAACACCATACACAAAAACAAACTGAAAATAGATTAAAGACCTAAATGTAACACTGGACAGTATAAAACTCTTAGAGGAAAATATTGTTAGAACACTCTATGAGATAAATCACATCAAGATCCTTTTTGATCCACCGCCTAGAGAAATGGAAATAAAAACAAAGATAAACAAATGGGACCTAATGAAACTTAAAAGGTTTTTCACAGCAAAGGAAACTATAAACAAAACGAAAAGACAGCCCTCAGAATGGGAGAATTGTTTGTAAATGAAGCAACTGACAAAGGATTAATCTCCAAAATTTACAAGCAGCTCATGCAGCTAAATATCAAATAAACAAACAACCCAACCTAAAACTGGGCAGAAGACCTAAATAGACATTTCTCAAAATACAGATAACTTTTATTTAGTGTGTGTTAAAAAAAAAAGTCATGAACCACAATGTCCACTGCAGCTCTATTTACAATAATAAGAACATGGAAGAACCCTAAGTGTCCATCAACAGATGAATGGACAAAGATGTGGCACATATATACAATGGAATATTACCCAGCATGAAAAAAACGAAATTAAGTTATTTATAGTGAGGTGAAGGACCTAGAGACTGTCATACAGAGTGAAGTAAGTCAGAAAGAGAAAAACAAATAGCATATGCTAACAAATATATATGGCATCTAAAAAAGAAAATGGTTCTGAAGAACCTAGGGGCAGGACAGGAATAAAGACAGAGATGTAGAGAATGGACTCGAGGATATGGGGAGGGGAAGGGTAAGCTGGGACAAAATGAGAGAGTGGCATGGACATATATACGCCAGCAAATGTAAAATAGATAGCTAGTGAGAAGCAGCCACATAGCACAAGGAGATCAGCTCGGTGCTTTGTGCCCACCTAGAGGGTTCGGAAAGGTAGGGTGGGAGGGAGACTCAAGAGGGAGGAAATATGAGAATATATGTTTCTGTATAGCTGATTCACTTTGTTATACAGGAGAAACTAACACAACATTGTAAAGCAATTTTACTCCAATAAAGATGTTAAAAAAAAAAAGAAAATAACTATAAAGGAATAAAAACTAAAATATTCTATTACATGTCTAAACTTGTGAGATACAGCTAAAGTGAAATTTAGATAGAAACTTAGCTCAATTTATGTATGAAGAAATGTTGAATATTTGTGAACAAAGCATACAGCTTAAGAAATCAGAAAAATAAAAATGGGTTAAAACCCAGAATAATTGAAGGGAAAAAAAATAAGGATAAGCACAGAAAATAATGAAGTGAAAGTGATACAATAGAAAGGATCAGTAAAGTCAGAGGTTGGTTCTGTGAAAACTAAATGCAACTGACAACTTCTGTCAAGATTGAACAAAAGAGGGACTTCCCTGGTTGTCCAGTGGCTAAGACTCCTCACTCCCAATGCAGGGCGCCCAGGTTCTATCCCTGGTCAGGGAACTAGATCCTACATGCTGTAACTAAGAGTTCACATGTTGCAACTAAGACCCAGCACAGCCAAATAAATAAATATTTTTAAAAATGACTGAACAAAAGTGAATGCACAAATAAATAATATTAGAAATTAAAAGGGGTATAACTATACATACAATGATGGATTTTTCAATCTCCCAAGATAATTCTATAGAAAACTTTATGCCAATAAATTTAAATATTTCCTGTATCAAAACTGATTCAAGAAGAAACAGAAACCTCAAGTAGATCCCTAGTCACTTAAAACATCAAATCATTAATTAAAAATAATTTTGCATAAAAGACACCAGACTCAAACACTTGTAAAGATGTTTCCAACCAAGTTGGGTTTTTTGCATGATGACAACATTGGTTTTGTATTGAAAAGTTCATTAATTTATAAATTCGCGAATTAAGAGAAAATTTACATAATCTTGTCAGTGAATGGTAAAGAAATAGCATTTTAAAACCCATTTATGATGAAAGGGGTTAGTTTAAACCCTAAAACAGAAAGATCTTTTTTTTTGGTAATTGAGGTATAATTGACATATAACATTATAGTTTCAGGTATACAACATAATGATCCCATATTTGTATACATTGTGAAATGACTGCTACAATAAGTCTAGTTACCATCTGTCACCATACATAGTTACAAATTTTTTTTCTTTTTTTCTTATGATGAGAACCAGAAAGATTTCCTTACATACTGATAGAGTATCAGCAAAAAGCTTACAACAAATTTCACAATTAATGGTGAAAGTTTACAAGCATACCTTCTGAAAATCAGGAACAAGAGAAGGATGCCTGCTACAACTATTTCTATTCAACATGTCACTAGAGTCACCAGCCAGCACCGTACGGCAAGAAAAGAAATGAAAGATGTAAGGACTGGAAAGAGGAAACAGTCATCAATTTCATCTGATGGGATTATATATATATAGAATGAATAAGAGCTCGGAAAGACTATGTTTTATTCCCATTTTACAAAAGAGGAAGAGGAAACTAAGAATGTACAGCATCACATAGGTAGTATATAGTGCTCCTTCATTATTCCCTGTCTTGGTCAATGACACCACCACCTATCCAGTCATGTAAGCTAGACACCTAGAAGTTACCTTTTTAAATAATCTTTTCCTTACCTTACCATGTCCAGTGCATCACCATATCTCTCTCCATACCTCTCCTAGCAATGGCCTCCAAACTTGCACTGCTGTTTCCCTTTATTTATTGAACAACACTAAATAGAACTTGCCATGAGACATGTACTCTCCTAAATGCTTTACAAATATGAACTCATTTATTCTTCATAACAACTCTATGAAGTAAAATTTATCATCATCCCCATTTTATGTATGGGGAAACTGAGACACAGCGAGATTCAGCAGCTTGCTCAAGTATACAAAACCAGCAAGTAGTAGAGGGAGGGTGTGAACTCAGGTGGTCTAACTCTAGAATCTATGCTCTGCCTATCTCTTATATTTCTCTATTATGTAGCCAGGATAACCTTTCAAAAATGTAAATTTGATCATATCATTCTAATACCAAAAAATTCTTTGTTGGCTTACTATTTCTTGGTAAACTACAAAAATATATATATATCCTTACCATGACTAACAAAGCCTTGCATGTTGTGGTCCCTACCTATCCAGTATCATATCCCATTCTCTTCGTCATTCTATACTCCACAGCCATAATAGTTTAATGATTGCACTGCCCCCAACCCACGTCAGGGCCGTCACACATGCTATTTATTTTGCCTCCTCTTTCCACCTGATTAAATTCATGGTTCATATCTCAGTTCAAGTCTCACTGCCTCAAAAAAAGTCATTCCTGACCCCTCTATGGGCTGTCAACTCACTGTGAACCTCTCCTTCATAGAACTTAGCAAACTGCAATTTTACATTTTATTTATGTATTTATATTATGTATGACCATAGACTATAAGGGAAGACAGGGACCATGACTTTTGTTCCTGTGACTATATCACCAGGGCTTAGCACAGTGCCTGGTACAATGTAAATGCTTAATAAATATTTGAGGAGGGGAGCAAGGAGGGAGGGAAGGAAGGAAGGAAGGAAGGAAGGAGGGAAGGAGGGAAGGAGGGAAGGAAGGAAATTCCCTGGCAGTCCAGTGATTAGGACTCCGTGCTCTCACTGCCGAGGGCCAGGGTTCAATCCCTGGTTGGGGAACTAAGATCCTATAAGCCGTGTGGCACAGCCAAAAAGAAAGGAAAGGAAAAGGATCAGTATTCTGTAATAACCTAAATGGGAAAAGAATTTGAAAAAGAATAGACATATTAATATGTCTATTCTTTTTAACTTTGCTGTACACCTGAAACACATGTTAAGTCAACTATAGTCCAATATAAAATAAAAATTAAAAAAAAAAAAGAAAGGAAAGGAAAAGAGGAAGGGAAGGAAAGAGGGAGGAAGGGAGAGAACCAGGCCTTAAATCCAAGTCTTTCTTATATCAAAGCCCTGCTACATGGTGTCCTACAATGTAAAGTAGATTTAAAAGTATATGTATAGTCCCATTTTAAAACTCATTAAATATTTATTGAGCAACCACCATGTGACAAATACTATGCTAGGCCATGATGGTGGCATGTGTATATGTATGTGCACATGAATGTGTATATATGTGTATATATCACATGGAAAAGATTATTAGTGGTAATCTCTGGGGGCTGGGATTATGAGGGTTCCTTATTATGATAGTTGTGCTTTTTCATATTCTTTAATTAATATGTATTCTCTTTACAATAGAGAAAACAATTATTCTTAAAAGAAGTATATAACCTGACAAAATCTGATTCTCTCTGCAGAACTAGAAACTGACCTACACAGATTTCAGTCTCCTTTACTCAATTATATTTTCTTCTGCTCCTTCCTAGATCAAGGATTGTGGACATCATCTCACTCCTGATAAAAAGATTGGCAAGGGAGAGGTTAAAAGCCATTTCCAGCATAGGATACAGTTCATTTTCATATATCAGTAAATATTCTTCTACATTACTTACAGAAAACTTTCAAAAATAGTACAGAGAATCCTCATACATCCTTCACCTAGCTTCCATCTTACATAACCATGGCATTTTTATCAAAACTAAGAAACTAGTATTGGTACAATACTATTAACTAAACTATAGACTTTATTCAAATGTCACCACTTTTCCCACTAATATCTTTCTCTGTACCAGGATCCAAGCCAGGATCCCACAATACATTTAGTCATGATGTCTCCTTATTATCCTATAATCTGTGATAGTTACTTGGTCTTTTCCTTTATGATCCTGACGTTTTGAAGAATATTGGTCAGGTATTTTGTAAAGTGCTGCTCAGGCAAGCCCTCAGTTTAGATTTATCTGATGTTTTCTAATGATTAGACTGAGTTTATGAATTTTTGGAAAGAACACCATGGAGGCATTGTGCCCTTCTCAGTGCATCATATCAAGAGGTACATAATGTTAACCTTGATTGCTTGGTTAAGATGGTGTCTGTCACTATGAATTTACTATTTTTTTTTCTTTGTAATGAATATATATTTAGGGGGAGATAGTTTGAGGCTATGTGAATATTTTGTTTCTTCTTAAACTTTTGCTTACTAATTTGGATATTTACCAGTGGATTTTGCCTGTAGCAATTATTACTATAGTATTCTAATGATTTCTATTGTTACTTCGACATTTATTACTTGAAATTCTTCTGTAAGGGAGATTTGTTCCTTCTCCTCTATTTATTTATTCAATTATTTTTTAATAAAAATTTTTATTTGAAATTATTTTAGACTCACAAGAAGTTACAAAAATAGTACAGTGAGTTTCCATGTAACCTTCCTCCAAAGATAGTATCTTACATAAGCATAGTAGAGTACCAAAACCAGGAAACTGACATTGGTACAAAATATACTGTTAACTATGAAATTTATTGGATTGCACTAGTTTTTTAAATTAATTTTTATTGGAGCATAGTTGCTTCACTAGTTTTTATATTCTCTCTCTCCTGTGTGTGTGTAGCTCTATGAAATTTTATCATATGTATAGATTTGTGTAACCCCACCACAGTCAGGATACAGACCAATCATTTATTTATATCATTATGGATACATTGATATTTATTTTATTTTTTTGGATATAATACTATCATCATTTGTTTTCTGTTTAAATTGTCCAACTTTGGCTACTGGACACTCTTTTGGGTTGACTACTGTGTCCTTTTAACCTACAACCGTCATTTTTTTAAAAAGAACACCTAAATTCTTCGCACCAAGATCATCTTGTATTTTTCCTAACCTAGCTCTAGAATCAAACATTTCTCCAAGGATCCCTGATTCCTTTTATTGGAGAGTTGTATTTAGAAACCATGATCTGTGTGCTCGGTATACTTATTGCTACTGTGATACCCCTCTTAGAAGGTCCTCTCAGTCTATATACTGATAGCTAGGAAATTTTATATACATATCTATCCTAGGAAATTTTATATATGTATCTATTTATCTATCTGCCTACCTACATACCTACCTATATCTAATTTCCAATACAGCACCACAGAATTCATTGTAGCGTTCCCCCTTTGCTTATTTATAATTTCTTTTACCAATAATGAGAAATCTGGATTCTGTTACCTACAATATATTTCCTTATTTGTTCATCCCTAGCATACACAAAAAGTAGTTTCAGAATTGCTCACCCATAGAACTATAAGAAACAAGACTGATCAATTTTTAAAACACGAATGCTTCCAGGAGGTATAAAAGCACTAAATTAATTTATACTAACCTATAAGTAACTATGAGGCCATCTTAGGAGGGATAACAGATAGCAGTAGAAACTGAAATGATGGGGTTTTGGTTGAAGAAAACAGGGCCGGAAAGGAATGAAGGAAAGGAAACTGAAAGGCAGAGGACAAATGCTGCCTCCTTCCTGCTTTGACTAAGGTATAAACTTGATCATGTGGCTCTCATAGCCTGGAAATTCCTAAACTCTCCATCTCTGTGATGCTAGCCCAGATAAAAGAGAGCTGGCAACAAATACCTGACTTTTGGAAAAAACATATGGCATGGTACTGAGTAGTAGACATTAAGCTATATATCTGTCTGTGGTACTTTGGCAACTTTGATTTGCATCCAGCAGTGATGCTTTGGCATTTGCTAAAGTATTGCTGTATATCCATCCAGTGGCAATGCAATAAAAGGAGGAAGAATGAAAAGCAATAAAAAAAAAATACTGTCAAACAACCGTTGGAAGGAAGATAGCAAGTATAACAAAGCAGACAGAGACACATCCTCTAATTGTTATTCCAGACAGTAACCAGTTTTCTAGGTGGGTTAAGGCAGCAATAAATATTGAGGACAGCCTTCCATGAATCTAATCTCCTTGCACCTTCACCAACTTAGTCTATTCTTTACACAGTTCAAGAGGGTTAGCAACAGAAGCTTCAATAGATCCCCAATCAATAATTGTTTCCTATCCTCATCATCATATGCCATACTCCACTCCCTCTTCCATATATACTTTCAGGAAGACTAGAACATTATGAGCATATTTTTCAGTTGTTGATTGATAAGGCAATGTTGGAAAATATGTACTTTTGGGAATTCCCTGGCGGTCCAGTGGTTAGGACTCCACGCTTTCACTGCCGAGAGTGCAGATTCAATCCCTGGTTGGGGAACTAAGATCCTGTAAGCCGTGCAGTGTGGCAACAAAAAAAGAAAAAAAGAAAAAAAAAATTGGTCTTTTAAAAATCATATATACTTGGCTTCAAATCTTGGATCTAGCTAGCTACTTCTAGCTCCCTGAAGTCCATGAAGCTTCAATTTCCTTATGTGTAAAATATCTCATACTGCGGCAGAGACTAGGTAGAGGTTAACCAATCCCATTTCCTTTACCTGACGATACAGAAAGAATATTTCGCAGTCTCCCTTTAAATGAGGTAGTAGCATTTGACTGGGTTCTGGCCAATGCAATAATATGGACAGAAATGATGTATACCACATCCAGGCCTGGCCATGAAACAGCCCATGTGATCCTCCATGCTCTCTCTCTTGGCTTGTTGGCTAATGGAATGCAGAGCATCTAGTACAGAATTCTGACGAAGCCTCATATCATGGGGAATGATGAAATACACAGAGCCTGTGTCCCTGAGTCACTTGCTTGGAGGAGAACTCTATGGAAAGCCACCCACCAATATCTGAATAGACTGAAATATGAGTGAAAAAAAATTGTAGCATGCCAAAAAGATTATGACATTGCTTATATTACTTTTGTATATTTTAATATACTATTTATATATTTATATTGGTATATTTAGTTAGCTATTGTTCTATTGCTCATATTACTTACCTTGATTAGTACATACCTGTTTCTATTATTCAATAAGATATTATTGGTAAAGCACCTGGCACATGGGAGGACCTAACACTTATTGACATAAAATCTGACATAAAATATAGACTTACAGGGAAACAAAAGTTAGCTCAAAGTGTGTCTGTTTGTTGGCAAGGACAATGAAACTACATTCCCTAGTTCTTCCCCCAGCTTCTTATTACTGACTATTTTACTTGAAAATATCTGGAGATGTTTATTTCTAAATCATTTTGTCTTACCTTCATAAATTTTGATTTCCAGTTTCAGGGCTTATATTGTCATTTTTCCTATATATTGATTTTATTCCCTAAAATCTGGGGAATACTTTGGAAGATAGAGACTTGTTTTTTGCCTGAACTCCAGATGAATTTCAGCTAACTCTAGGTCAGATCAGGTACTTTTCCCTCTACCTCTTAAGCATTATCAATCACAGCTTTATCTAACCCTGGTTTTATCTCCAGCCTTTGGGTAGAAATTTCTAATCGCCCTTGATTATTATCATAGGGTGAAACACTGACTAGGGCAAGTATATCATTCTAACGTTCCTGATTAGTTTGACCACAAAAGGCCTTAAAGTTTCTCTCAGCCACCAGGCAGAAGTACTTCAACTCCAGAAATGATTTGTGTAACTGTCCTTGTTTATAGAGTGTTTCTGAAGCCATCTCTCTTCTTTCAGAGATATTTTCCTTCTTTCTACAAGACAGAAGGAAAGGACACCATCAAGTCTATGTTATATACTTCATAACTGAACATTTCTGCAGCCATTCTGGTTTGTTTTGTTTTGTTTTTTTCATAGAACCTTCAAAGCTTCTGTTATTTATGTCTTTACCTGGAATGGATGACTGGGCCCACTTAACATTTTCCTATATAGGTAATTTTCTTATCAGTACCAAAGCACTGGCCTGGAAGCCTTAATATTGGACAAATTGACCCATCGAGAGTGTTTTGAAAGTCTACACCTGCTCAGGTTTTCATCTATGAGAAAGAGATCTCTCAGCACCAAATAAATATTAAAGTAACAGTGGGAAGCAAAATAAAGATGCCTTCAGATTACATGCCTTGAATTCTGATGGCTCAATGCACCACTTATATTGATTTATCCCATTTATAAAAGAAGTATATTTTAACGCTTGCCCTGAATACCTTAGAACAGCGGTCCCCAACCTTTTTGGCACCAGGGAACGGTTTCGTGGAAGACAATTTTTTCACAGACCGGGAAGGGGGGCGATGATTCAGGTGGTAAGGCGTGCGATGGGGGGCAGCAGATGAAGCTTTTTGCTCACTCACCCTCCGCTCACCTTCTGTTATGCAGCCCGGTTCCTAACAGGCCAAGGACAGGTACTGGCCTGCGGCCTGGGGGCTGGGGAGGCCTGCCTTAGAACAGCATCAGCTGCACCCGGGAACTTGTAGAAATGATCATTCTTAGGCCTCACCACCTACCTTTTAAATCAGAAATCCTAGGAGTGATAAATCCTGAGCCCTCAACACAAGGGAAAAAAATCGTTTTTCTATTTCTTTAATGTTCTATCTATTAATATGAGATGATGGATGTTCACTAAACTTATTGTGGTGATAATTTCATGATGTTTGTAAGTCACATCATTTGTGCTGTATACTTTAAACTTATACAGGGCTGTATGTCAATTATATCTCAATGAAATTGGAATAAAAAAAAAAAAGAAAGAAAGAAACCCTGGGAGTGGGGCATAGCAAGCTGTGGTTTAGCAAAGCCTCCAGGTGATTCTGAGGCCGGCCAAAATTTGAGTTATTGCCTTAGAAAGTACTGTGAAGATAAGGCAATGGATCTAAGAATGGATCTATTCTTCTACTCAAATATATACCATGAGGTTGGTCTGTGCAATTCCTAAAGGTGTTTAATCTTTATTCCAAATTGGCATCTGTCAATAGGTTTCGGCAGTGTGAAAGCATTTAACCTGGATGTGGGTTCTCTATAACGCAGGGGTTGAGTTTCTCTAAAGTTGTATATAAATCCGTATTTTTAAATTGAGTATAATCTTCTGCTGACTTCCTTATAACTCTCTTATGTGTTATATTTTCTATTCTTCCATTGATACTGGTTTTTAACACTTGCATTTTCACTTTTTCTGTCCATCAGCCTCTCTGTCAAACATTTAATAATCTGTAAATAAATGCAGAGATGTACTATGCAGTTCAAGAAACTTTCTGTAATTAGTCAAGTGAAGACTTTTTGAAATGCAAATAATGACTTCTTACTTGTCAAATATCTATTGTTCTTGAAGCTGGGCATAGCTTTATAATATTTATTTGACTAATTATAAAAGGTTGAAAAACAACATTCTGGAACAGATTTAAGTTTGCTCATCCTGACATCACAGAACTATACGAAAGCCTCCCGGAAATGAAGTTTCCACTCATCTTTAACAGTTTACAATCATTTAGCCATTCTGGAAGTGTGAAGTGAAAGGAAAACTGCTTCTCTCACTTGTGGCTGAGGGCAGGCTTGCCTTTCAGAGAGCTAGGAGCCAAATAAATACCCTAAATACTTCAGGGAAAAAAGGTGCTTCTTTTTCTTTTTCTTCTTCAGCCTTAATCCCATCAGTACCCTAAATGCATATGCTGATGTGAGACATCAATTTACAACACTGGGTCTGTCATCCTAATTACACTGCAAAGGAGTCCTCTCAGGGAAGGTCATACAGGCTACAGAGCAAACAGGAAGGTCATACAGGCTACAGAGCAAACGAGTAAGGGCCGCACAGCTCCTAAGAGACACCATTCATAAGCTGGAGTGAGCATGAATGAAGCATTATTCTTTTGGTGGAAATACTGAAAAGGTTGACCTCGGTGGAATGAGTGCAAATTTGCATAATGCTTCATTTCCTTAGAGCAACTCAAGGGTTGGTAACCATTACATGAGGCCAGACAACATCACTGAGAAGATTAATGGGACTCGGGTGTCATTACTTCCAAATGGAGAGGAGTCATGCCAAGGTCACTGCCAGGTTGATCGAGGAAAAGATGTTTGCTCATTGGAATGGGTGATTTGTCTCTCAGGCTGACTTCCTTGTAAAAGGAAACCAATTGCACATCACTAAATATTACACTGTCCAGTAAGGCGGCTTCATGTTAAAAAGCACAACTGGGTGAGGCATGGTGTGGATGAGATTTGTAAAAACTTGCTGGTTTACATCATTTGGCAAGGACCATGGTATGAAAACCCTTTAGCCAACGAAGAGTTAGTTGTCTCTCTTTTCATCATAGAAAGAAAACAAAAGAAACAAAAGAGTAAAATTCAGATTTGTGCTGCAGAGTCTTGGCTCCAATTCTCCGTGTAACATGTTGATAAATTGGTTGATTTACTTCCTTAATGCAGCATCAAAATAGCCCCAGGGGTTTAGGTGAAAGTGAGGTGGAAGGCTTAACCCAAACAGTGTCAATGAAATACCAATGAGCAGTTAGTCTCTTAACGGGGATCAACCCCACAAGGATGTATTGATAAGTGGTTTTCCACAGAGAATATTTCCTGATCACGGAATCTTCCTGCTGGGCACCCTTGTCCTGGCTTAGAATCAAAATGACAGCTAATGATGTCAGCTCCCAGCCGAATTTATGGACAATGAAGTTCAAGATTTGCCGAGAAGAAAAAAAAAAAGTGGGTGAATACACAGAAAGTTGGTATTTTTAATGGAGAGAACGTGACGATTAACTATATTAACTCTGTCAATATGAAGGAGCAGAAAAGGACCCACCTTTCCTGTTCACTACCAGCCATCCTAAAACTGTTCACAGGACTTCAGGTTTCTCAGGCCAGATGCAATACTCAGGGTTACCAGAGTCACAAACATTGAGCTCACCTGAATACAGTTTCTAGTAAAAGCACTCCAGACTCTGAATGATGATTGAGGCAATATTTTATAAATCGAATTAACCTCAGGACAAGCTCTGGGTACCACCGTAGTTCAGACTGTAGTTAGGGTACTTTTTCATAAAGAAATCTGCTTGTAAATATTTTGTGGTTCTTTATCCCTAACTGTGGAACAGTAGAACTGCCTTGATAATTGGGTTGGACAGAGGCACGGTATGTGACTCTGAGGGTTTTCAAGTCTGAGATATAGTGAAGGTTTTTTATGACGTAACCGCACTATTATTTTTAAATAGAAGGGGGTAATCCAGAGCCCAAAATGAATCCCTAAACATTGATATTGTTTACTATTCGGTTTTGTAGCGCATCTGATATCTATTACTTGCAATTTCAAGGTGAAGTCTAATTAAACACAACATTGTAAATCAACTATACTTCGATAAAATTTTTTAAAAAAAGGTGAACTCTAATGGCCTCACATTTCAAAAAGAAAAGGCAACTGTGATAGAAAGAGGAATAATATGAAAGATTGAGATTGTTTTTATGGAACTTACATAGACTCTTAGAAGCAAAATTATTCTGAACAGATGGTTAGCACTTTGAGAGCAGGATTTAAATAGCATTGATCTCTCGATACCTAGAGAAAGCCTGGAAAATAGAAGAACTCAAGAAATAATTCTGTATGAATGAAAGAATGCCTGAATGAATGGGTGCATACAGTACCATAAGCTTGTAGGGCTAACTCTCATCTGAAGGGCAGAATGTTGCTTTAGCCAAACCACTTCCATATCTCTAAAGTAACTTTCATGTTTATTCAATATCTGGGAAAGACAATAAAAAAAATAACAAAAATAATACCCCTAATCACAGTGACAACTGCAACCCATGAACATTTCAAGGTCACTGCGTTTGCATGACTAACTATGTAAAAGGAAATGACAAGTTGTTCCCGTAAGAGGAAATACAGGTAAAACAATAGGAGAGATGGAGGTTAAAAGGACACAGTATTTTAAAATGAAATCATCTGATTATTTTACTCTCTCTCTGGTATTTGTAATAGTTCGTCAGGAGTTTTCACTTTGTTTTCTCTTCTCTGACTACTCAATGTGCTGTGCTGCCTCTGTGGATTTTCCTTAGTGTCTGCCCTCATTCCTTTGCATGGACAATTCCATTTTCTCCAGCCAAGGCCTCGGAAAAGATGATGGCTATGACAGCGCAGGTACCACACAGTTTTCACTCTGGCAGAGTGTAAAATCCTGATTTTTCTCAGAATATTGGCAAAGACAAGATATTTACTTAGTTCTCTGTTCTGTGCTCTATTAAAGCTCATATGTGGCTCAGGCTATCCTGACACTGTCTCTGAAAATTAAATCTTCTACAAAGCACCACCTTGCCTTGCACTGTTTTTGTTCGTGTTCTGTAAATTAGGAATAACAACACTTAGTGTCTGGGATTCATTGACTTCGTGATCTTGACACATTTCCAGGGGTAACAATCAGTCTAAAAGAAAAGTCAGAACTTCCAAATCATGTCTAAATGTATAGGTATGCCCTTATCACCTTCTGTGATAACCCTAGACAACAAAATAAAATACTTCAAGGGAAACAATTTGAGTGATATACTTCCAGCTCTCTAGCGTCTGTCCATGATACATGACCTGATAAAAATCCTCTACCATCAACAGAATGTTTAATACTAATTAAAGCAAAGATTGGGCATCCTCTCCATGCTCTCCATTTATTGCCTTTCCACTGCGGTAACTTCTCTAGTTTGATTATCAGATCTATAGATCACTCCTCACGAACGGACTTCAGAGACAATGAACTTTCCACAAAGAATGACCTAAACAGAAACTTGAATGATGCCATATGACACACAGGATGGAAAGTAAAGAAAGAAAAGGGCTTATTGATTTTTGTCCTCCTGTACTCTCACTTCTCATTCTATTATCCAGAAAGAAACACTAAAGGTTTGCTTGTAATTAGCAGCAATAGTATATTCCTCTCCTTCTGCAAACCATCTCATCAATGTCCCTCATTACCGGTTACTTGATTTTCTGAAGGTTGGTCTGTCATTTTTCTTCTCAATCCCCAAGTACCCTTCATGTCAGCTGCTATGGTAATGTCTGAGATTAAGCAGTGCATTTAAGTGGCAAAGGCTACTATATATGTGTAGACACCTAAATAGAGACTGCATTAAATGATGTAGAAGGGATTTGGAAGACCTTGCAGAAGCTTCCTGAAACCCAGTTCATATTTCTATGATCCATTTCATAACTGTGTACCCCAGCTTCCAATCTCAGCTTTCTTTCTACATTATGGCTTTGGAAAGTCCTCACTAGATTCTCAGCATCTTCCCTTGAAATTTCTTTCCTTCCCTTGTCTTGATATTACTTCTCAGTATATGCCTTGTGTCTGTCTTCTATAAATGGCTCCTGATGTATAGCTAAACCTCACACAGAACAAAGAATGAAGGAAAATTAATTTATTACTAAACAAATACTCTTAAAGCATGGATCTCCAGCCAATTTCTCCTTCTGAGCTCTCTAGTCCCAAAAGTCCAATAGGACATCTCCACTTTGAATGTCTTATATGCAGTAAGATAAACCTTCCATATCCAAGACTGAACTCTTCTCCTCAGCTCAATCTCTCCTTCAATGTCTCAGGGCATGGCCATGCCATCCCCCTATATTCTGTATATTTTTATATGCATACCTGATCTTTTCATTTCTCTGATGGTATCCCTTCATCAACTCCCCATTGATCCTGAACGCTACCTCCCCACTGATCCTGAACGCTACTCACACCCACACACGCCCAGTCCTAGGCAAGGTGGCAAGATGGTAAACACATAGATGCTCAAATACGTGTTTGAATTAACAGACTAAAAATAAAAATTTCTGCCTTTTACTTTGGTGATTTTTCAAATCCATTTATTCCATAGGACATATTGAGTGAATACTACATGAAAGAATCTAAGTGCTAGAACGCATAGAATCCTGGCAATCACAGAATAGTCCATGTGGAAATTATCTTAAAGATTTGTTAAGCCTAACCCTTCATCTTACGTATGGGTAAGCTGAAGCTCAGAGAGGAAAGTTAATTGCTCAAAGTCACGTAGTAAATTACTGGATGGTTTCACACCCATATGGCTAAGTACGTACAGCTGCTAATTTTTAGCAACCACAGAAGATAACATTTAGATCTACGCCAGCTAGTGTAAAATTTACATTTCTCTTTGGCATTCATACTTTTATATTTTGTCACTCCTTCTTAATTTGTAACTTCCAATTTAGTGTAACTATATAAAATAACTTATATCCATCAATACTCCTCCATTCTTGCACAATTGAAAGTTGAACCTCTATCATAGGTGTGCCTTATGCTTACACCACTTAAATAAATTGGAAAATGCCAGAAGCAGTACTGTACTAGAAACTTACTTTGGAATTGGGTCATTCTGAGTTTGAATCATGCCTCTGCCATTATCTTGTTCTGGAGACTCAAATTTATTCTCTGAACCTCAGCTTCCTCATCTATGAAATGAAGATAATAGTAACTACCTCATAGTGTAGTTCTAAAAATCAATTGAAATAATGTATTAGGTTGAACTATATGCAATTGCTATTTATGTAGATCAACAATGGTCAAAGATGGCACTTTTATACTTCAGTCTAATAGAGCAGTGTGCCTGGCATCTAGCATATGCTGAATAAACAGTGGTTATTATGATATTTTTAAAGAATGAAAGGGGACAAAATATTGGTCTATGAAGTACATGCATGGAACACATCTAAATTTTTTTTAAAGTTCTTTACCACCCTAGTAAACAAGAAATGTTCCTCATCGAGTATGAGAATCATTTCTAAAATTTTACATGGACAGTGGAATTATATGGAATTTTTGAAATCCTAGGTTTTGTGGGAATAGGCAGATGCCTGTATTTCAGCATTTTCTTTCAGCTCCTCCCCCCTCAACCTTACTTATCAATCGGATTGTATCAGTTCCTCATAGGTAGTTCTTAACAGCTATGATGAAATTCATTAACACCACTTTAACATTCCAATTTGCATTAATAGACAACAAGGTTCGCATCATTATCAAGAGCATAAATGTAATAGCCTCACCAGTGGACTTGAGGCCTCTCTTTAGTTCACCATCAACAGATAGGGAGCTTTTCCACAATGATGAGTTTTGTTTGTTTCTTTGTAATTTAAAAGTTTCTCTTCCCATGGAAAATCATAGGTCATAATTTCAACGTTCCCCCTGTTCTTCCTATAACTACATTTTTATCATTCATTTTATCTGTAAGTTATTGTGCTTTCATTTTTCGTTTTGAGAATGAGTTCTGCTCCTAAATCTAATTCCATCAAATATATTGATCAAATAAATATGTTTATCTACGTAGTAAAAGTCAAACCTCATTAATTTGAGGGAGAGCTAAAAATGTTTCTTCCACATCAAGTATTTCTGTAAAATCATTCAGAACTTTGGAAGTGTTAGATAGTATCTCATTTTGTAAGACATATTCAATAAAAAGTCAGCATTATGGAGAAATTATTGATAGAGCAAGTACCATGAAGCTGGAACAAAATCTCAAATCCACATAAGCTAAGACCATGGGATAAAAAGAGTATTTTTAGCTGCTCCTCTCCCTCTGCTGTAAAAGCAAACAAAAACTCCTTCATTGCTGTTATATGGTAAAAAACACATTAATTCAGTACCCATTTATTCAAAATAGTACAGAACAAGAATAATCTTCTTCAACAAACTAAATATAAATCTAAATCCAGTCAACTGAAAGTCAAATTAATAAGATTGCCCTGCTTGTGAATATGGTTCCCCTTTAGATTTCCTTTGTTAAAGACAGTTCAATGGCTTTCTGGGCAACGTGCTTGTAAGACAAAGTGCTGAATTAGCCATTGGACTGGAGAAATCATGGCGAATTAGAGAGCCATGGTAAATTACCTGACAGGCTATTCTATTACTTCACTTTGAATGTCTTTGAGCTGTGAAATTTGGTTTTAAAGCATTCTTAAGAGTCAGATACGCTATTAGGTACCTTTAAAACCTTTAGCCCAATGGTTGTCAATCCTGTCTGCACATTAGAACCAACTGGAGAAGTCCAAAAAACCCCACGCCCAGCCACACTCCATACCAATTAAACTGGAATCTCTAGAGGTGGGCCTGGACACCATATTTTAAAAGCTTCGTAGGTGCTCCTAATGTGAAACAAGGTTGATAACCACAGATCTAGCCCCATTGGCCAGTGGAACATCTGTGGCTCATGAATTAGCTCTGAAACAAAATTGTAAACTATTTTTAGCAATGACAACTGGGATAATTGTGCAGGCTCACGAGGTGTCTACTTTGAAGGTCAATGTTCATTAGCATACACGTTGTTGATGAAGTTGGTCTCATTATTTTTCAATCCTTTCTCATACATAAAATTAGGGGTTTTATACATTTCAACATGAAAGTAAAAGAGGGAGGAAGAATTTGTGAAAGGATAAAGACATTTGGAATCCACAAGTTTGGTGAAAACACATGGAAAATACAACTAGAATTACTGGAGCTGACATTCAAAACTACTTTGTTCTCTTCACTACATTTCTACCCAAGTTGTTGAGTTAGAACATCCATGGTATAAAAGGCTGATTTCTAAAATATGCTATTAATTTAGGTAGTGAATGTCACAGAGAGAAAAGCATTTTGTAAATAAGTGACTCAATTTTTCTTTATCTGGTCCAACAATGATCTTCTATTTCTCATTCAAAAAGTGATACCATCTCTCATCATAAAAAAAGAATAATGTCATGTCAACGACTGCAGAAGTCAAATGTTAGAATCTAGATAAGAACAGGTCAGAAAAAAAAAAAGGATTATGTCATATACTTTTACTGCATGAATCCATTTGCTTTATTCTTTACAATTTTGAGAAAAACACCTGAGGTCACAATAGGCTAAACTTTCCTTATGTAAAGAGAAAGTATATTTAAATTCTCAAACTAATGGCTTTAAAAACTGATTAAAAAATTGCTCCTTCCCCAGACATTAAAAATGTGAGAACTAACTCAGAAGCAAAAGGAAAACTGATCAACATAGAGGGGATTCAAGCATCAGAAACGCAGTTGGATAAGATGAACTTTAATATTCCTGCCAAACCCAGAAGACACACAATCCCAAAAGAAAATACTCTGATCTTAATCTTAGCAACATAAACAAAACTGCTATATTATTTTCCACTTACAGTTTTGGTATTAAATTTTTACCTCATGCTAGTTTCTATGCAACATGAGTCTCTGGACAATGTCAAACTAGGGGATAAATTATACAAATTGGCTTAAAGTGGAAATTACCTTTTCCCAAAAATACTTTTGGAATATACCACTTTCCTGTAATCTTTGGGTCTAGCTTCAGAGTACCAAAAAGTGCCTGTGACAGTTTAAAGCCGTGATTCTTAACCTGGGGCTCATAGATGAGTATCTAGGGATCCATAAATAAACTATGATTGTTATGAAAAATTTTTCTGGGGCAATCATCCATAAGTTTCACATGATTTTTAAGGAGTTTGTGAACTCAATAAGATAACAAGTACTAGTCTACAAGATCCCATCTGGAATAATCAGTGGTCAGAGCAAAATCTGTTCAGGTCAGGTTCAAGAACCAGGAACTCCAAGATTCCCACTTTGGAATCAAAGAGACAGGACTTGTCAGCCAGTTTAGGTAGGGAAGACTTGAATTCTGGGGTGTAGAAGGTTTGTCCTGTCAAACGCCAGAGCTGAGAACAAGTCCATGAAGGAGATCCCTGAGGCTGATACAAGTGCTCATAAATCCTTCAAAGAGACTGGGTGTGGAAACTAGTAAGACTTCATCTGCTGCAAGTCTAAAGGTAGGGACTTCAGGAAAGTATCTAGATTAGAAGAACCAAACAGGCCTAGCCACCATGAGCATAATAAGGCAGTAATAACTGTTAAATGCACATTTTGTTCATATTTCACTTGAAAGAAAAAAATGTATTATCCATATTTGCAGTTCATTGCTGTTCCCTTAGATCAATTTCAGGTCTGTTTCAAGTGAAAGCATTTCAAAACATTGATCCAAAGTTATAATTCTATCCTCTTCAATGCATAGACTTATCTGTATTGTTATTAATAATCATTTATTAAATGCCCACATTGTTCTAAGTACTCTAGAGAACTAATGTACACATGGCCCCGAAAGTGATCTCTGGTTGCAGGTAGAAGGGTTAGGATGGTATATTGATTTCATTGTTAACTGATTCATTAAGTGCCTAGGTACTATAATTGTAAACACTAGAGAAATTCACGAAAGATCGATAAATAACTTTGCACATTAAGACAATAATAATTGAACTTGGAGCTTCTTTGATATGTCACTGTACATGAGGAAGGTGCTATGGATTCCACTTCACTATGCAATTCTCAAATCATACATATTAAAGAGATTTTGGATCTGGATACTTAATATGTATCCTGCCATATACATATATCCTATGCTAAGATTACAGTTCAAACTCCTTTATCCTTTCTAGTCATATTTTTAGCAGTTATCTGCCTTATTTTTTCCAAAGGCTAACTATCATCTTAGGTGTGTACTCAAAGAATATGTAGCCCAGACTTTTAACCCTGAGATTTAAAGATTGTTCTCAGGAACGATATTAATTGCTATTACAGGGTCAATATGAATTTTGCATTTTAGATGAGAATACTTAAAAATTTTTAAAAAGTTTTTCACATATAAAAATGTAAGTCACATTTCGCCAAAGAAGATATACAGATTGCCAACAAACACATGAAAGGATGCTCAACATCATTAATCATTAGAGAAATGCAAATCAAAACTACAATGAGATATCATCTCACACAAGTCAGCATGGCCATCATCAAAAAATCTACAAACAATAAATGCTGGAGAGGGTGTGGAGAAAAGGGAACAC
>NC_041234.1:90730309-90782489 GCF_002837175.3 Physeter macrocephalus | reverse complement strand
AAGATGTGGCACATAGATACAATGGAATATTACTCAGCCATAAGAAGAAACGAAATTGCGTTATTTGTAGTGAGGTGGATGGACCTAGAGTCTGTCACACAGAGTGAAGTAAGTCAGAAAGAGAAAACAAATACCGTCTGCCAACACATATATATGGAATCTAAAAAAAAAAAAAACAAAAAAAAAAGGTCATGAAGAACCTAGGGGCAGGACGAGAATAAAGAAGCAGATCTACTAAAGAATGGACTTGAGGACACGGGGAGGGGGAAGGGTAAGCTGGGACAAAGTGAGAGAGTCGCATGGACATATATACACTACCAAATGTAAAACCGATAGCTAGTGGATGTAAAACCAATAGCTAGTGGGAAGCAGCCGCATAGCACAGGGAGATCAGCTCGGTGCTTTGTGACCACCTAGAGGGGTGGGATAGGGAGGGTGGGAGTGAAGGAGACTCAAGAGGGAAGAGATATGGGAACATATGTATAACTGATTCACTTTGTTATAAAGCAGAAACTAACACACCATTGTAAAGCAATTATACTCCAATAAAGATGTTAAAAAAAAAAAGTAAGTCATGTCACCAAGTTGATGCATTTAAAACATGAAAATAGTTTAATGAAAGGGATCTCTCTAAAGCAATGGACAGAAAGCAAAATAAATCTGGAGGCAGAAACATGCGCCTGTATCTTGAGCCTTGTGTTTCAAAAGGTTAGCTCATTTGACCCTGGTTACTGAGCAAGCATTTGAACAAATCAACCAAGCCCCCTGGCTAACTGTGGAATTGGCCATCATCCATGGGTCACTTATTCCAGAGGTTTGACCACAGCCCATGGTACCTTCTTTTTGTCTTTTCATCTACATTAGTCCATTTCTTCTTGCTACTCTCCCTAAAGAAATCAAGGACAATATTCCTTCATAAACTTGAAGATGATTAGGAATTCACTCCTCAGACTACATTTGGCCTGACAAAACAATTCCATTTGCATTTTTCCTTTCCTCCAATACACTATTTAAAAATATTTAGTATTTCTTAATATTCTTCTGAAATGTATTCACATTCTTCTGGGCCATATGATTTTACAAAAATTATTTAACCTCATTGGGCCTCAGTATACCTACACCTTAAAGGATATTAAGTATGAAATGAGGTAAGGCATGCAAAGATGCTTGTCCAAGTGCCTAACATATAATAAGCATTCAATAAAACTATACCGATGCTAATATTATTACTATTAATAAAAAAAGAGAACCTCATAATGGGAATAGCACTCTAATAGCATGATGATCCATGCTTAACATAGGAGAGGACAGTACAGATACTCGATTGACAAAAAAATTTGCCGGAATAAGAGGATGAAGGAATTGTGAGAAGTAAAAGAGGAATCTTTGTAGTTTCTTCTCTGATAGAACCAGGGAAGGCCATGTAATTGTTGCCTAGAACTTTCTCCCTCTTATGGACTCCTCACCTATTTCCATTTAAGACACTCAGGGGTTTACCCAGGAGCTTGTTTCCTCCCAAAGGGACACACCCAAGTGGAGCTTCCCACTACCCTCTGTTCATGTATCCATTCATTTTTCAAATAAGTGCACCACGTTTATCAGCAATAGCGATGTGATATTTATCTTTATAAAGTCCCTACCCTGTGACAGGCAGGCATTGCACTGTTTTGCATGCACTGTCTTGGTTAACTAACACACATAAAGGGCCTAGAGAGGCCCTAGGCCCAGAAAGCATTACCTTACCCATCTTATAGATTGAAAAACCAAGCTATATTCCATGTTTCTATCTTCAAAAAAAGCTCTCTCTATATGGACTACATATTGCTTCTTAAGATACTACTCTCAGTCATATAAAGGGGCACATCAAGTTTCCTCCAGTTTCCTCATTGGGTACCAGATGGAAATAGGCAAGATATCAGGGGGCCATCCAACTTTTGGGCTCCTTTCATCTTCCATATAATCTTGGAGCAGCGATACTTTAAGTAGATCCACCACCACCGCTCCACCCACCCCAGAGCTGTCGCTCAACTTCCGCAGGTGCAGGCTGGTGGAGGGGAGACTAGCGCTCGGGATGATTATTCTAACTATCTGAGATGCCACTTCTTTGAGAAATGTAATCAGAATTCTCCCAATGTTTTGTTTATTTATTTATTTAAATAACACCTGTCTGGCAGTCGTCACAGCCCATTCAGAGCTTTTGATTTAGAAATAATGATAAACAGCTGCAATTCAGCCAGAACATTTCCACAGAGAAACTATACATCTCTATTGCTGATAAACGTGGTGCACTTTGTAATTAGAAAAGGTAGCCATGACCAAGGGGCCCTCTTTGTCAACAGAGGCTGTTTCATGCATCCAGAGAGACAGTTTTCCAGACAAATAACCCAAATCAATTTAGCCACTTCCCCTTCAAGGGACAAAAGACAAATTTCTCTGATGTTTCAAACCGAGCTGAAAGCTGTCACAAGTCCAATTGAGAGGCAAACTTCGTACAAATTGTGTTCACCCTAGCCATCAGTTTCAAAAGCCCACTCCCTCTTCTTTTGTTCCATTACTCTTAGGTGAATACGTGTGCATTAACAGCAATATTTTCAGTAAAAGTTACCCACAGATAGATTTTTGAAAGCCTTCCATTTGCTGCTGCACGTCCCACTTGGAAGACCTCAGCTGAAGAGCATAACAAGCTTAACTTTGGGGAGAAGTTGCAGTCTGACAAGACACCAATGGGCCCCAGCAAGAAGAGCTCCAACCCGGTGTTCAGACACCTGATATCTCCCAGATAAGAATCCATTTTCCCAATAGGCCAATCCAGTAGGAATATGCTTACTCAAGAAACAGTGCCAGAGAATGTCAGAGAGCCAGGCAAATGTGTTGGAGTCAAGGCATTCATCTGACTCATCACTGTAGCAGTTAAGAGGGCAGGCACTTACCCTGGTTCAGTCTGGCCCAGGAGACTCCTCTATGAAATGCAGAAAGACTAAGAAGTGGGAGAGGATAGCCAGAGTCACACAATCATATCACTGAACATTTATAATGCCCTTCATACTTCCTTTTTGCTATCTTTAAAAATTAATTTTTATTGGAGTATAGTTGATTTACAACGTTGTGTTAGTTTTAGGTGTACAGCAAAGTGAATCAGGTATACATATATGTATATCCACTCTTTTTTAGATTCTTTTCCCATATAGGTCATTACAGAGTATTGAGTAGAGTTCCCTGTGCTATACAGTAGGTCCTTATTAGTTATCTAATTTATATATGGTAGTGTGTATACGTCAATCCCGATCTGCCAATGTATCCCTCCCTTCCCCCTTGCCCCCTTGGTAACCATAAGTTTGTTTTCTACATCTGTGACTCTATTTCTGTTTTGTAAATAGGTTCATTGGTACCATATTTTTAGATTCCACATATAAGTGATATCATATATTAGTCTTTCTCTGTCTGACTTACTTCACTCAGTATGACAATCTCTACGTCCATCCATGTCACTGCAAAGGCATTATTTCGTTTATTATTGCTGAGTAATAGTCCATTGTATGTATGTACCACATCTTCTTTATCCATTCCTCGGTCAATGGACATTTAGGTTGCTTTCCCTTCATACTTTTTAACTGTTCTTTCACATACAGTAATTTGAGTCTTACCATAGCTCCATGTAGGAAAGCCATTCCAAGCTCCATTTTCAAAGATGAGGAAAGTGAGGCTTCAAAAGGTTGTAAGCAGCTCTTTGCAGGAAACCACCCTCAGCAGGGAGCCCATTTCTTTGCCACTTTAGCAAAGCTATATTGTAACTGTTAACCAGCCTCCTCCATGCTCTACTCCAGGTGTCCCCAACCCCCGGGCCGAGGACCCATACCGGTCCACAGCCTGTTAGGAACCTGGTCGCACAGCAGGAGGTGAGCGGCGAGCGAGGGAAGCTTCATCTGCCGTTCCCCATCGCTCCCCAACACTCGCATCACCTCCTGAACACCCCCTACCCACCTGGTCCGTAGAAAATTTGTCTTCCACGAAACTGGTCCCTGGTGCCAAAAATGTTGGGGACCGCTGCTCTACTCATCTCCGGCCTGAGCACAGCTTTCAAATCTTTTAATCACACAATACCTTGCCAAACTTGTCGGTTCTTTCTGCAGCTCAAAGAAGTAGAAATGAAGAATAGGTGATTAACAGATGACCAGATCTCTTTCCTAGCTTCCCCTTCAGTAATCCAACAGACAAACTGTGTGACCAAACTGTGTGAACAAGATAACATCTAGAGGAAGATCACAAGGAGTTGAAGAGCCTGCACTCAGTGGGGGATCATGGTGACTCTGACCCCCCTATCTCAGTGATTAACTGAGATTACTTTCGTCCTTTCCTTTGAAACTTTCATGGCCGAGCAGAATCTTCAGAGGTGGTTCTTTGGGGACACTGAGTCCGCCATCTCCCCAGATTGCCGGTATTCTGATTAAAGACAATTTTTCCCCTCTACCAATGTTTATGAGTTTGATTTTGTAAGCGGCAAGCAGCAGGGCCCAATTCAATCGGTAACATTAAGTGACTTGTCCATCATAGTCTCCCAAAAACTCTGAGATCACTGAGGGCAGAGACTCAGTCTTGTTTCCCAATGGTCCACATTCTTCCGGTCCATTTTTCTTGTTGAACTTCTAACCATCTCTGTAGCTCAGTTTGAATACCTCCTCCCTCATTGAGGCTTTTCTCTTTTCCTCCGTCCCATCCCCCATCCCCCATCAGTCTGATCCCTCTCCCTCTTTGACTAACATGGCCCTGTTCTTCTAGCTAAGAGCTCCTATATCTGGCCTTGCATTAGAGTTATATCAGTATTTATACCCAAATCCTAGACTGAAAGTTACTTGATGCCAAGAACTTGTTCTTGCTCATCTCTGTATTCTCACAAAACCTATTGAGTGCATAGTAGGTGCCAAAATGATCATTGTTGAATTTCATGATTGTGGCCGTGACACTAAACTCAGCCATTAACCACTATTTAATCTAACCCTGATTTCCCTGATTCTAGATCTTCCAAGGCTTTATCGTTCTCTAGCCTTTCCCTGTCACTGTATCTACCCCTTCTTGCAAGCCAAGACGGGATAAAAATAAATTATAAACATGATGCAACATTTGCTGTTTCTGTCACTGTTTTTTTCCTCAACAAGATATTTTCTTTTCTTCATGATTAATTTCTCCTCTCTGACCCTTCGAAGCCTAGATTTATCCTAAAAGCTGCCTTGCATCTGTTTGCTTAAGAGAATACATTAATCACCTTAGATGTTTATTTATAAACATCTAAAGCCACATGTCTATGTGTGTGTTTCTGTGTATAAATACATATTCCTCTTATCAATTCCTACCTTCTATGTACAGTGATCAGTTTCACTTACATAAATACCCATGGGGAAATGGGCTTTCTGGAACACTGCAGAGCTCAAGGAAGAAATACTTCTCAGGTGCACCTTAGTACTCACTGACTCTGCTTTTTCACCCCGGGTGACACGTAGCCTCATGATGCTGAGTTCAATTGAAGAAGCAGGAGAACAGTGATGTTTATTAATATCCCCTTAAACAGAAGTGCAAAGGTTATTTAATTCTTCCTCAACAGTGATATAAGCCACACATAGAGAAGGGTACAGTGTAACACAAAATCAGATTTCTTGCACCCAGAAAGACTCTGCCTTATTCAAGCAGTATTACTGCTACTGTGTGCCTCAAGTTAGGGACTAAAAGGGTTACAGGAATTATGCTGCTTTGCTCCTGCTCTCATAGGCACCTCACTTCTGGTAAATTTGTATATCCTTGGGTAAATAAATCAAGAACTGTGCATGTGTGTGTGTGCAAATAGATGTGTGCAAGCTGTGAGGGTCTTCCTACCAATCTGTAGCACGTCTGAAACAAAGCAGTATCTCATCCACTCTACTAGACTATAAGTTCCTAAAAATTAAGGCTCTCATGTTTCATCTCTGTAGCCTTCATATTACCTGTACAGTGATTTGTACTAGTTAGTGTTCAATAAGTATGCTGAATAAATGTAGTCTCACCGTATGGCTCACATACTAGTTTTCTATGGTTGCTGTAACCAGTTACCACATATTTAGTGGCTTAATTATCTTACAGTTTTGGAAGTCAGAAGTCTGGTACAGGTCTCATTGGATTAAAATTAAGGTGTCAGCAGGGCAGCATTCTTTTCTGGGGGGTTCCAGGGAAGAATCCATTTCCTTGCTTTTTTCAGTTTCTAGAGATAGCCCGCATTCCTTGGTACCTGGCCCCCTTCCTCCATCTTCAAAGCCAGCAATGGCTGGCCAAGACTGTCATTCCATCAGTCTGAGAGTCTTCTTCCTCCCTCCTCCACTTATAAGTACCCTTGTTATGACATTGGGCCCACCTGGATAATTCAGGATAATCTCCCCATTTCAAAGTCAGCAGATTAGCAACCTTAATTCCATCCGCAATCTTAATTGGCCTTTTCTAAGTATTATAACATATTCACAGGCTCCAGGAATTAGGACATGGACATCTTTGTGGGAGGCATTATTCTGCCTACCAAAGCTTCTTTCTTCTTTTATTTTTTTTTACACTGCTTTAAAACATTTAACAATGTAATAAATTCTTGAACAAGGAATTATGCAGTTTACCTTCTCTTTCACTTCTTCTTCTTTTTTTTTTTTCTTTTTAAGAAGCCCAATCTCCTGCCACAGATCTTTCTCAGACTAAATAAGTAGAAGAAAATGGAGTCTATATAATTTCTTGCTGGCAGGGATAGTTCTGAATAAATGACTGAGATATTAATAGGTCTCAGAATTGCATAAAATATTTTAGTGTAACTTGAAGCTATATATATGATTATCTGATGTTTGGATTTACATAATAAGTAAAGGTTAGCTGAAAAAATTCCCACACAAATACCTGAATTGCCTTTATGAGATTTCAACTTACTATCTCCTTATAATTCTCTCACTACATTGCTTAGGATAGGTGTTTGAGAGACAACTGATGAAGGGTACACTGATATTTTCATTATTTAGTAGTAGTCCCAAGATTGACAGTGTTCCCTAAAGTATAGAAAAATAAAATTACTTTTGTTACCAAATCAAACTTGGGTCCACTCACCTATGCACAGTAAAGCCAATCTACTGACACAGGGCTGTTGTGAAGCAAAGTGCAGCATTTATTGCAAGGTGACAGACAAGGATTCTGGGGCAGCTAATGCTCAAAAAACCCAAACTCCTCAATGGGTTTCAGGGAAGAGTTTTTAAAGGCCAGGTGAGGCAGGGAAGTAGCAGGGTGTGTGATCAGCTCATGCACAATTATCTGATTGGCTGATGGTGAGGTAACAAGGAGGTGTCACAGGGGTTAAAATTATCAATCCTCAGTCTCCAGTAAGTCTGGGGGCTAAGTACTCATGGTCATCATGTAGTTAGCTTCTTCCATTTGATGGGGGTTTTAGTATTTGTAAAGCAACTCAGAATGTACATCAGATACTGTTATCGATGTACTTCAGGGAGGAACTAAAGATTCTGTAACTGCCATATGGCTGATTTACTGTTTAAGTTGTTACCAGTTTTCCTGGTCCAACTACTATTTTTGTCACTACATGTTCACATCCTTTCAATCATTAATTCGTGAGCCAGGTTTTTGTGACTCATGGGAGGCCTGGAAAACTATAGCTTTTCTACAAACAAGAGGGAGGCAGAGGACATGGAGTCGAGGGGTCTGTCTCAGCAACACCCTATAGGGTCCTGCTTGGTTACACTTTCTATAGGACCCTAAGAAGTATTGCTGAGTTGAAGTCAAAACAATCTTCATAGACAGGCTACTTTAATTTAGTTTTCTTGTCCTTTCAGTTAAGGCTGCACTAAATCACCTGTAATCACAGGTAAACAGAGAAGAATGTACAAACCACCTTGCTTATAGAAAAGTAATGGGTAAACAAACTTCTAGTTAAATATGGTAAACTGACAACATGAATTTATCTTGTTTTCCTCCCCAAATTTTATCAAAATGTCAAGGAACTTCCCTGGTGGCACAGTGGTTAAGAATCCATGCTCCCAGTGCAGGGGGTCTGGGTTCAGTCCCTGATCAGGGAACTAGATCCCACATGCATGGCACAACTAAGAGTTTGCTTGCCACAACTAAGGAGGCTGCATGATGCAACTAATTAGTTGGAGAGCTGCAACTAAGGAGCCCACGAACCACAACTAAGGAGCCTGCCTGCTGCAGTTAAGACCCGGCGAAATCAAATAAATAATTTTTTTTAAAAATGTCAAGGATAGGAATAATGAAAAGTATTCACTGACAGGGACTAAGAAAATAGGAGAGGAGACAACAGTAGACAAAAGATTTCAACAGATTTTCAGAAAACAAAAAGTGGAAGGCAAAGTATAAATGAATTCTGCAGAATAAAGAAATGTATAACTTAAGTGCCTGCAGAGGGGGAAGAGTAATGAGAAGTGACCCCTGTATCCCGGCAGAACCTGAGGGTCAGTGCCATAGAAGGTAGGGAAGTGGCACAGAATGAAAACAGAATGATTGGTTGAAAGATAATATACAGAGTGTTTGGACTCACCAGGTCCCCTCTTCAGATCCATGCAGGTGGTGACTACCTCTCCTTCTCCAATAGGAGATAAGAAGCTTAGTCTCTGGAAAAATTGAACTGGGGAGTCTCCAAACTCAAGGATGATAGTGTAGTCAAGGATAAATCATGGAGCTGAGAAGAAGTGTAACCAAGCAGGACCCTATGGGGCCTGAAGTACCTAGGTAACAGTATCTGACGCATGTTTCCTGAGCTGTTTTACAGATGCTAAAACCCCCACCAAATGGAAGAAATTAATACATCCCCTTTGGAGTCTGGCAAGAACCAGGAAATATTTGCAGCAACTTACTGTCTTTTTACTTTACTTCACCATCAACCAACCAGAGAACTGTGCATGAGCTGAACACATACACTGTTGAAACCGTGCACCTCAGATTGGGACTTGAACCCATGTGCAGGGACTTGATCCCAGCCAAAACCCAGACTGGGACTTGAACCCACGAGGCTTGGACTCAAACCTGGCCAAAACTCAGACTGGGACTTGAACCCATGCAGCCGGGACTCAAACCCAGCCAAAACCCACAGTCTTCCAACTGAGATCACACACCTGGTTTCAGGACTTAATGAAGCTCAGGTTCTTGATGTCTCATCACAGAAAGAATTCAGACAAAGTGATAGGTAAGAAGTGTATTTATTTAGAGAGAAACACACTCCACAGAGTGTGGGCCATCTCAGAAGGTGAGAAAGGCACCAGGGTATGGGGTTGTCAGTTTTTATAGTGGTGGGTAATTTCATAGGCTAATGAATGGGAGGAGTAGTCCAACTATTTTGGGAAGGGGCAGGGATTTCCAGGAATTGGGCCACTGCCCACTTTTTAATCCTTATGGTCACCTTAGAAGTGTCATGGTGCCTGTGGGTGTGTCATTTAGTTTGCTGATGTGATACAATGAGCTTATACTGAGGTTCAAGGTCTAGTGGAAGTTGACTTGTCCACCATCTTGGACCCATTTGGTTCTAACCCACTTATATCATGTCCTCAGGCTATGTCATTCTTTCAAAGGTTGTGCCCTGCCCACTTCCCTCCTGTTTCACGGTGACTCCCCTATCCTGCCTTGCCTTTAAAAATGCTTTGCTAAAACCCATTGCGGATGTCAGGGGTTTTGAGCATTAGCTGTCCTGACTCCTTGCTTGGCACCCTGCAATAAACACGGAACTTTCCTTCACCACAACCCAGTGTCAGTAGATTGTCTTTACCTCGTGTGGGCAAGTGAACCCAAGGTTTGGTTCAGTAACAAAAAAGGCAGTGGGACCCTCACTCTTTTCCTGTACCCTATTCTTAGACACAGCCAGGTATATACTACTACTTCTTTGCTCAAGATAATGAAGTGGGTAACTATTCTTAGAGAAAATAAGGTCCTTGGAGAAAAAGAACGCTGACATTTGGAGTGACCCTATGAGGAGGCCAGCTTCTGCCTGCCCACGCATACACAGAGACTCTAATCACTTTTGAAACTGAGCAGGACTCTGTGGGGCTCCTGGGAATGGACGGCTTTCTGTGTCCCCCATTTCTTGTTTAGGCTTCAGCCTCCATGACCTTCCCTGAGTTCCAAAGGGCAGATTCAAACAGTTGTTAATCAGGGAAGGGAGGGGATGCAGAGACAAGGGAGGAGCAGTCAAGAAACAATAGTTCAGCCTTGGGACAGGGTCCTGGTTCCTCCTCAAGGGATACACATAACAATATCTTTGAGCTCTTCTGCAGAACTAAAACCCCCAACAAATGGAAGATGTTAACAACTTGATGTAGCATTCTTCATTCCAGAGAGAAGGTCACAGTTTGATAACTTTGAGAACCATAGGAGCGCATCAAGATACCACCTGAGGCCAGATTAAAGGAATGCAGGCCCTGTACACCCTCTGATCCTTATCAGCAACCCTGCCCTTCAATCATTGCTATAAAACTTCTCACCAAATCCCCCCAAGTTGGGACACACAGTTTTTGAGGGCACGAGTCCATTGTGTCCCCCTTTGCCCGACAAAGCAATAAAGTTATTCTTTTCTACTTCACCCAAAGCTCTGTCTCTGAGATTCGATTTGGCACCAGTGCACAGAGGCTATTTTTTTTTTTTTTTTTTTTTTGTGGTACGTGGGCCTCTCACTGTTGTGGCCTCTCCCATTGCAGAGCACAGGCTCCGGACGCACAGGCTCAGTGGCCATGGCTCACGGGCCCAGCCGCTCCGTGGCATGTGGGATCTTCCCGGACCGGGGTACGAACCCGTGTCCCCTGCATCGGCAGGCGGATTCTCAACCACTGCGCCACCAGGGAAGCCCGAGGCTGAGTTTTTGGTATCACTTTCATAATGTATCACTGTTATATAGCCAAGAATTGCCAAGCAAGTCTCCAACTTGAGCAAAACCGTTAAGGTAAGACAGGTTACAAGAACTCAGAACTTTACTTTTCATGTATCTTTTCTCAGGTTGCATATGCTTTATCAAAGTGAGGGAGTAAACTGAAAAGGATAATAGGATATAGGAAGTAGGTGATCCAACACAGAATGATGAAAGCAGGTTATAAGAGAAGAACTGTGCCCCAGGCCTGCAGTGCAGAAGCAGCCATTCTAGATTGAAACGGGAGGATAAAGGACAGTGAAAAAGAGGCTTATAGGGAAAAGTGGAACTGGTAGAGTTTTTGCAATTTTTTTCTAAGTATTTGAGTGCTTGTAAAAAATATTGATGGGCATTTGACAATTCTGGATGGACATTTCGGGGAAAAGTTAATGTTAGGTAAACAGAAAACAAGGCAAATGAAAACAAACAAAAAAGAAAATTAGTGAAAAAAAATTGTATGAGAAAAGAAATGGAATCATGATAGAACACTTAGTTCAACAGTGAATATTATTTACTGATATTTTAAATAATAATAGAAGTAAATCTGTGAGAGGAAAGCAGAGAGCTTAAATTTTTCATCTGCCATTATAAGAAGTTAACAGACAATCAAGTTTTACAAAGTTGATAAGTCAAAAAATTGCAACAGGGCTTCCCTAGTGGCGCGGTGGTTGAGAGTCCACCTGCCGATGCAGGGTACATGGGTTCGTGCCCCGGTCTGGGAAGAGCCCACATGCCGCGGAGCGGCTGGGCCCGTGAGCCATGGCCGCTGAGCCTGCGCGTCCAGAGCCTGTGCTCTGCAACGGGAGAGGCCACAACCGTGAGAGGCCCGTGTAACGCAAAAAATAAATAAATAAATAAATAAAATAAAAAATTAAATTTGTTCAGAGAAATTCAAGACACTTAAAATAAATTAAAAAAAATTGCAACATAAGCATACCCCTTAGAAATATGGAAGGAAATACTAGAAGAAATAGTTGAAAGTTTCAAGTGGGCCTGGGAAGTGGAGAAATATGAATAAAGGGACTGCTTTTTACAAGTTAAACTTTATTTTTAAACTATATACATATATTACCTTGGTAACATTAAAAATTAAATAAAAAGAAAGAAAAGTAATGAAGCAGTGGGCTTCCCTGGTGGCGCAGTGGTTGAGAGTCCACCTGCCGATGCAGGAGACACGGGTTTGAGCCCTGGTCCGGGAAGATCCCACATGCCGCGGAACGGCTGGGCCCGTGAGCCATGGCCGCTGAGCCTGCGCGTCCAGAGCCTGTGCTCCGCAATGGGAGAGGCCACAGCGGCGAGAGGCCCGCGTACCACAAAACAAAACAAAACAAAACAAAACACAAAAGTAATGAAGCAAAATGAAATGAGTTGCCAAAGTAGGATGTGAAATAGTCATGGTGTGTCTGAAAGGAAGATCTTTATTTTTTTATTTATTTATTTTTTTGCGGTACGTGGGCCTCTCACTGCTGTGGCCCCCCTCGCTGCAGAGCACAGGCTCCGGACGCGCAGGCCCAGCGGCCATGGATCACAGGCCCAGCCGCTGCGCGGTACGTGAGATCCTCCCAGACCGGGCCACGAACCCGGGTCCCCTGCATCGGCAGGCGGACTCCCAACCACTGCGCCACCAGGGAAGCCCGGAAGATCTTTATAAGGAAAAAGAAATCAGCCAGTTTTGCCTCAAAAGCAATGATGGGGATAATACTACCAGCCAACCTTCAAAAATGCTCTGTCATGCTTGGTTCCGACTATTCTCTGGGGCTCATTTGGGGCTTTTAACAATGATGGATGTTAAGAACCATATATATCCCAAAATAGATGTTTCTGAATAAAAGTGGCATTTTCGTTACAAATAATGTGTTATTCTTCATTTAGGGAGAAGGAATGCCCTTTGGATGGTTTTTCTATTGTTATGTATATTTAGGCCATTTACCTGATCTTTGGTCTAGTTCCGTTGGGGCCAACAGTGTACATTAGCCAAAGATCTAGCTAAGGTTAGGAGGTACATCCTAGAGCCCGGGAACAGAGCTGAGCCAACTAGCCTCACCTCCGGGAAATAAACTCAGGTCCTTCACAGAGTGTTGTACCAAGCCAATGTTTACTCCCAAGTTATTTGATTTTTAAGCTATCTGCTTCAAAAATGCTTTTTCCTTACATTATTTATGGGTTTATTTTGGTAGAGTTAACTAAAAATTCAAGACCGTGTCTCACGTCTATGTGTTTCTTGCTTACTAATAATTCTGATAAGGCTACTATATCTCTCTAACCAGGTTAGGGAAGTACTACATAGAAAAATCCCTTTCACTGTAACCACATTATATTTTTCTAATTCAATTCTGACACACAAAATTCCACCCCACTCTGTGAATGGCAGCTTAAGGGTCTTTCATACTCTAATTTATGGCTCTGAAGATACCTCCCAGTTTCTTCTTTTCTGATGGGAAAATAAGACTTACATTTTTATATGGTTATTACATTGAAATTACCACCAGAAAATTAATGTATTTAATAACTGTCAAAAAGAGTGAAAGATGTGTCTGAAACATGAAGACAACTATATTTATAAATCCCTTCAACCTCCTAGAGGTGTTGGATAACAGGATAAATGTCATTATGATTTTGATCCAGGGCACTCTATCACTTAAAATTTAGGTGAAAAAAAAGATGTTCTTTATTCAGCCAGAGCTGAGAGCATGGTAATGAATAAAGCTCATTTTCTTTATGTTACTTTTCATTTGTTCAGGGTTAAATATCTTTGCATTTTAAGCATTGGCAAGAAAATGCACTTCTTATCTGGGATAAATTATAAACAATGTGGCACTATGAAGGGATTAAATAATCAGATCTTAAAATCTAGAAAGAGTTGCTCAGTGTAGGGAGATCAACTAGTGATTAATAATGGTTAGCTTCCTAGACATTTTGTTCTCCCATCCAATATTTTACAGGCAGTAGAGTTTCCATCCCTATCATCCAATTGTTGCTACTAGAAATAGAAAGGATCCACTCATTCTTTTCATTACCTTCAGCAAAATCATGAGGTCAGAGAAGTTTGTTTCCTGTTCCACACAATATCCACTCAAGACTTTCTGAGGGTGTACCTGACAACAGCAGGCAGAGGAGAAGAGAGATTCTGCCTGGCTCCTTTTGCTTTGGGCACTCAGTGTAACTTTTCGTTCTCTCTGAAAAAACCCTAGAATACCTGTCCCGCTAAAGAACTACTCACAAAAATGTAGCCTGCTGGTGAACCCTGGGTTCACCTTCTGTGGGTCAGAGCTATGGAAAAGTTTTCAGTACCCAGCTCACACTATTGAGCTGCTTGTAGGACTGCATCATTGGCCTAAATTGTTGTTGGGCTTGGGTTATAGGCTATTCCAGAATAATGGCATTCAGGATAGTGTGTGTGTGTGTGTGTGTGTGTGTGTGTGTGTGTGTGTGTGTGTATGTTTTATTCTACTTCCCCAGCATCCTGGGTGTCTACTTCTTTTCTAAAACCGCCTCATGGCCCTTCTTTGCACTTCACAAATCTGGCTTTGACAACAGCAGAGCTGAAAAAGAGCTCTTATAAGATCCAATAGAGTTTCTGGCTTATCTGGAAAGCACCTCCCTGTTTGTTTTGTCAGGAAGCAATATCTGCCACCCCCAATTTTATCTCTTAAACATGAGAATTAATTTAGGTTGATTATTCTTAAGGCCCCAAAGACTCAGGAAGAACCTTTGACCTTTCCCCTAATGTAACTGAGCAGGACCCTAAGGGGCTTTCCAGGAACAGACCCCTCTCCTATGTCGTCTGCTTTAGCAACTCTCTGAAGTACCTAGATAATAGTATCTGATGCACGTTTCCTGAGTGGTTTTGCAGATGCTAAAACTCCCACCAAATGGAAGAAGTTAGCTACTTGATGACCATGAGCACAGACCTTTCGGCACCTAAGGACAGATAAAGTTAACCCCATGACACCGCCCTGTTACCTCACCATCAACCAATCAGAGAATTGTGCACTAGCTAATCATATACCCTGTGACTTCCCTCCCTCACCTGGCCTGTAAAAATGCTTTCCTGAAACCCATTGGGGAGTTTCCGTGTTTTGTCCTTGGACTCCTTGTCTGGCACCTTACAATAAATGCTGCACCTTTCTTCACACAACCTGATGTCAGTAGATTGGCTTTACTGCATGCAGGACCCAAGCTTGGTTGGTAACACTAACTACCTAAAAGAATATAGAGGACTTGTTCCAGGAAGCGTTATCACCTTGAATAACTATAGTATGAACTAGGTGTGTCAGGGAGGAACCTAGCAAAGTCTGCTTGTTAAAAATCTTCTCTGTGTCCCATTGTCTCTGTGAGGCCAGCAAAACATCTGTATACCAAACATTTGCTTTTTCATTCTCCATGTGAATTGCTTTCCTCCCCTTTGAAGTCCCAAACCCTTACCCCAAACATCCTCTTGTCTTTAGCTGAAGATGGTATTTAAGGTGAAGGCTTCAGCCTTTTTCATAAACTTCTCGGTTTTCCTGGGTCTCTCCCATGTATATATGTTATTACACTTTTGTTTGATTTTCTCCTCTTAATCTGTTTCATGTCAGTTTAATTATTAGACCAGCCAGAGGAACCTAAAATGGTAGAGGAAAAATTCTTCCTCCCTGACAGTTTTGTACAGTCTTCTGTACTCCCTCCTTTCTTTTTGCCTAAACCCAGGTTTGTCCTGCTCTGCACACCACCCCTGCTATTCCCTGGAACCACATTACAAAGGCTGTACCAGTGCCTTTTGGGATTTAGATCTCTGCCAAGTCAGAGCCCCTGACTCTATACACACACCCAAGGGGAAGAAAAGGAACCTCATGAAATGCTATTCCAAACTTCTGTTAAAATAATTGTTTCTGCTTCTTTGAGTTCCAATTTAAACCCTATCATTTCTTTCTTTAATTCTTGTATTTACACTGCCACAACTTCTTAATACATCTTTTCTTAATTTTCAAGACCCTGGTTGGAAAAATTCACAAGTACCCAGTATGGAATTTCTCTCTTTATGTGGTTCATAAATCCTTCTTAATTTTGATTCACGAACTCCACTTTTCATCTATAGTTGCCATTGTTTCCATTTTTCCTTTCTTTCTCATCATACAGAGGCCAAGAAGCTGTATATCTTGGATGATCTTTCCAGACTATCCTGTATGGCAAATTCCTCTTTCTGTCTGGTACAAACTCTCTCTCTCTCCCTCCCTCCCTCTCTTAATTTCTCTTTCTCTCATGAGACAAAAAAATGCATAACTTTTGCATCCCCTTAATCTGTTTCTATCTTATCTTACTAATTTAGCCATTAAAGTCATCAACAAAATAAGACAGAGCCTGTTCTTTCTGTCCTTATTACACTTATGCAGCATCCCTTAAATACTGAATGTTTATCCTAAATGATCAGGTTAGCCACAAAGATAGAATTTATTTGGGGTTACATGTAACAATTGCCAGTGTGTGTGTGTGTGTGTGTGTGTGTGTGTGTGTGTGAGAGAGAGAGAGAGAGAGAGAGAGAGAGAGAGAGAGAGAGAGAGAGAGAGAGAGTTGCTGAGCTTTGACTTTATTTGGAACAGAAATTCCTTCCTCATACTCTTCACTGAATGGGGCCAAGACCTGTGGGCCAGAAATAAGTAAACAAAGTCAAACTATAACTTGAGTTTACCATGGGAACGAACTGCTCTGAGGGTATTTTGGAAGATCCATAAGAATGAGCTCAGACAACAGCAAGTCCAAAATAAAATCCCCTCTTGGAGAAATCATGTCTTAAGAAACTCAACTTTCCATGGTCAAAGAGACCAGCCTTTCCATGAGAAAAGTCAGCCTGTGCTTGAAACTGAGTCCCCCTAAAACTGAGTCCCTCTGCTGAGTTTACTATTAACTTCTCTATCCAAAATGGTATTCCCTTTCTTGTCCAACACCTGTTCCCCTCAAGATTGAGGGGAATCGAAGAAAAGGGGGGATTGAAACTGAGCAGGACCCTGTGAGGCCCTCCAGGACATAAAATCCTTTCCATGTTCCCCATTTCTTGTTTGTAAGAAAAAGGCTTTTAGCCTCCTAGACCTTCCCTGAGTTCCAAAGGGCAGGTTCAAAAAGTTACTAATTAGGAGAGTGAGGGAATGCAGAAAGAAACAATGGTACAGCTATAAAGCAGAGTCCTACTTCCTCCTCAAAGGCTATATATAACAATCTGGTACACGTCTCTGAGTTCTTCTATAGGAACTAAGGCCCCCCCCCGCCAGGTGGAGGATGGTAACTTCAGGCTGAGCACAAGCACATGGGCCCCAGACTGGTTGGAACCACAAGGCTGAGGACTGAGATTCCTGGAACACCACCCTGTTACCCCACCACCAACCAGTCAGAGGAAAGTCACACACCCTGTAGCCCTCCCCACCAAAGTTTGCCTATAAAAACTCTTCTCTGAAACCCATCAGGGAGTTTGGGTTTTTTAAGCATGAGCCACCCATTCTCCTTGCTTGGCCGTTACAATAAACCTTTCTCTGCTCTAAACTCCAACATTTTGGTTATGAACTTGGGTTCGATAACATGCTTACTTTTCCAGTCATGTTAGGCTATAGCACAATTTATCCCCTCTCAGTACCTTTCCAAAATGTGCCCAAAAGTCTGTTGTCATGTGTTTGGGGCTTTGACTTATTTGTGTCTCTGGCCAACAGGAGAAGTACAGGGAGGCAGATTTTAGGACAACATAAAGAGTAAGTTTAGAACCGTGAAAGTTGCCTGAAAATCAAACAGGCTGCCCCAGGAGGTTGTGTTTGAGCAGAAGCTAGGTGACCTCTTGATAGGAATGTTATCAAAAGGACTTAAGGATAAACCTGGTGGGGAGGAGTCTAGTATTTTTTTCCTGACCCCTAATAGTCCATAATTTTATCATTTTTTTAAATAGTCTCTAGCAACTGTTTATCTGACTATGCCATGACCACTCCAGCCAGGCATTGCTACTTAACCTATTTCTTTCTACAGCTCTAGGTTAGATAAGCCTTTGGACTGGTCCTTGCACTAATAGAAACATACATGAAGTTTTCTGGCTGGGACAGGTATTCACACGAAATTCAAATATCCTTTGTGCTAGTGCTCTAGGTTGTTTTCCAGTCTCCTTTGCCCTGTCCCACTCCTTCTTTGCTTGAGGCTCTTCTGAGCTTGCCCTTTTGATCAACTGCTGGCTTTGCTTTTCAATAAGTTGGTCCTGCAGGTTTTTGTTTCCGCCAGATTGGTGACTCATTGCTCTGACCTTTGATTTACATGAGCTTTTATTTTTTTATTAAAAAAAAATTTTTTTTGGCTGTGCCTTGTGGCTTACAGGATCTCAGTTCCCTGACCAAGGATAGAACCTGGGCCATGGCAGTGGAAGCCTGGAATCCTAACCAGTAGGCAACCAGGGAACTTCCCTGCATGAGCTTTTAGACTCCAGATTTCCTACACCATTTGCAAAATTTAAACATGTGAGCTCTAAAAACAAACTGCATGAGTTTAAATCCAGGCTGCTCTGACACTTACCAGCTCTGTGACCTTGGACAACATGGTTGTCCTCTTAGGACTTCAGTTCCTCCTTCTGAGAGGTGGAGGACAAAAGTAACACCTACGTAATTGGGTAGTTGTGAGGATTAAATAATCCTTCAATAATCACATGAGTGATTTTTTTAAGGCATCAGAAGCACTCTAGGAAATGTTGGAGCAACAATTAACAGAGATCTGTTTGGGTTGCTGCAGCATTACCCCTTCAACGGCAACTCCTTGCAGATGTCTCAGTCACTACCTGGGTCCCTAGAATTATTTTTGTGTTATCTGCATCTTGAACTCCCCCAAAAGAAATTTAGAGTGGCTTATAGTAAGACAGACATAGTATAGATGCCCTAGCTTTACCCTTCCTCTATTAGATGGCATTTGAGTGATCATGTGTCTGAGATGCAGTGTAGCAGAGTAAGGAAAGGGGTGGGCTCTGGAATAAGACTGCTTTAATTCAAATCCCACCTTTACCACTTATTGACCATGTGAGCCTGGCAAGCTACTGACTCTTTTTGTGCCTCAGCTCCCCTAAATGAAAAGTAGAGATGATAATAATAGCACCTACCCCACGGAGTCTACATGTGGATTGTACAAATTAACACACCTTAATACTATGTTCCTGGCACATAGTAAGTATTCAGTTGATGTTAATTATTGTTTCTTCTTGTACAAAGAGGATATGTCACAGTTCTGTAAATAATAGTATTTCTTAAGTCTGGGGGGAGACAGCATTAGACAATCCAGGAAAGGAAGCAAATGTACTTTGAATTCCACCTCCTCAGGCAGTTTGGATAAGACTACTGTACATGTGATGGAGCTCAGGGCAGGCCGCCCCAAGATATGCCACTCTGGCATGAAGATTATTTTGAGCTGAAAACAACCAAGCCCCAAAAGACAAAGGAAGAACCTTTGAACTTCCCACTTACTGCCTGAAAGCATTTAAGGTAGGAGGCCTGTCCAGGAAGAAGATATCACCATCGATAACTATAGTAAAGTATTAAGTGTGGAGACAGGGAAGAACCTAGCAAAGCTCATTTGATCCAAGTCCTCTCTGTGTCCCATCGCCTTTGGATGACCCAGAAAACATCTGTTTGTTACCAAACATTAACTCTTTTTACCTTCTTGTAAATTACCTTACTTCCCCTTGAAGACTCAGACCCCTACCTCTTTCTCCTTAATCCGGAATATACCTCTACCTCACCTTGCTGTGGCATCTTTGGAATTCTTCAAACTTATGTGAATTCCCAGTGCACACATAGTAAATTTGATTTTCTCTTGTTAATCTGCCTTATGTCATTTTAATTGCAAGTAAAAGAACTAAGAGGGGAAAGGGGAAATTTCCTTTCCCCCACACATGCAAACAATAATCTTTACTTCACATGGTTAAATATAAAACATAGCTTATTTTAGCCCGTGAGCCATGGCCGCTGAGCCTGCGCATCCGGAGCCTGTGCTCCGCAACGGGAGACGCCACAACAGTGAGAGGCCCGCGTACCGCAAAAACAAACAAACAAACAAACAAAAAACATAGCTTATTTTATTTTCAGCAATACTTTTATATGTATTTCTGAAAAGGCAATACATACACATGGTACAAAACTCAAAGTAAAGGATGTGGAATAAAATGTCCGCTCTCTCCTCTGTGCTCAGGCAGTGCTCAACTAGAGGCAGCTGCTGTTTGTTAACTTTTTCCTATTCATACATTTTGCACATTTCCTTATTCACTATTTTATTGTTTTCTCATTGTCATTTTATTTTATTGCCATTCTCATATAATGAATAACTTCCACTGTGGGGAAAAAAAAAACAAAACCGAAACAAACTGACCTACTCAGTTGCTCACCTTGACTTTAGCATACTCTTTGTTTTCCCAATCAGAGCTCTTAGCCTGTCCCTATATTGTTTTATTATCACCCATAGTCCTGACACTGAACTTCTCTAGGCTGCTGCAAGGGACATAACCCCACAACCTCTAAGGGCCCTGAGCAGCCACCATGTTCACCCAGCAATATTAAATTCCAAATACACAGACCCCAAACCTGGTGATTCTTATATTTGTGTCTGGGGAAGGGAGAAGCACCTTAAGGTGCTCACTAAGCATTAGGAGTATTAGCCTAGAACAGTCCAGACTAGGGAAGAAGAGATAGAGGCAGACAAGAGATAACCCTCTTGGAGAAGAGAATGGAACTCACCCTCAAAATTCCATGGAGGCTAGGAATGAAAAGGCTGTGGTTCCACAATTTTGGCTGAGGAAGAATTTAGGGGAGTGGCATTGGAAGGAAAGGAAGAGGGCTCATTGAAGATATTTTTGAGAATAATATGGAATTCTGAGACAGGTTCGGAAATTCCCTATGTCTCTTATTTAGGCATAGCCTGGGAATATAGGTAGCCAGGATTGACAACTCACAGGTTCTGTTCCTGCACCTGCCACACCTTCGATTTGTTACTCTGAGACAGCCTTCTTGCCCTCTCAGTGCCACTTATGTTCACCATTAGTAAAATAGGGAAAAACACCCTTGAACCCCAAATCTGGTAAAAGAACACAAGGAATTGTATCAGTGTTTGCCTCTGGGAGCAGCAGCAGAGATCTAAAAAGCCGTGGCCTGCTCTTTGTTCCGTAGGCCTGTGTATAAGCTGGACTCTAGCCAGAATTCCAAACAATGACTTATTTGCTAATAATACGCTTCTTTCCAACAAGCTGTTTTGTAAGGGAAGAGTTTAAGAAGTATACTTATACTGGGATAAGTAGTATACTTATACTCCTGGGATAAGAGGTATACTTATACTCATTCCAGGAGGCCAGGGTTTGGAATCAGATCTTGCTGTCACACTAACAAGTTGTATGACCTTGGGCAAGTTAATTATTCCTTGGCTGACTTCATTTTTCTTCGTTGTAAAATGGAGGAAAATACAGTATCGACCTCATAGGGCTTTTGTGAGGCTTGAGGTAAAGCATGTGAAGGACTTAGTTCGGTGCTGGGCACACAGTACATTCTAAATAAATGTGACCAATTGTTATAATTTAGCCTGACTATTCCACTTTTGGATGCATCAGGGGGAAATACAGGGGGATGAAGAAAGGGACTAATACAAAGAAAGGCATCACACGAGCTGTTGCAGAGGGATGAGGTCAATGTCACTGAGGAGTACATGTCGAGCAGGTGTGTGAGATAGCAAAATCAGGGTGCACATAAGGAAGGGAAAAGATTACACAGTAGTCAGTGGTTTCACTTTCTGCCATTTCAGTTACCTGTGGCCAGCTGCGGTCTGAAAATATTAAGTGGAAAATTTAAAAAATAAACAATTCATAAGTTTTAAATTGTGAGCTGTTCTGAGTAGCATGATGACATCTTCTGCCCTCCCTTTCATCCCACCCAGGACGTGAATGATTCCTTTGTCAAGTGTGTCCTGCCACTGGTCACTTAGTAGCCATCTTGTTATCAGATCGACTGTTGTGGTATTGCAGTACTTGTGTTCAGGTAACCCTTATTTGACTTAATAATGAGCCCCAGACACATTCATATTGCTGCTTCTTCATTATCAATGCGTGTATCATTTTACCTGTAAATAAATATGAATTTCTTTTTCACATTAATTTCTTTTCACTTTTTGATGTCTAGTGTTAGTAATACATATAATGCCTACAGTGTTTTGTATCATATAAGACAATATTGATGTAGGTACTGACGGTTCATCTTGTAAACAGATAACATAAACTTATAGTATAGATAAATACACTACGGTATATAAACATATTTTCTCTTCCTTACAATTTTATTAATAACACTTTTCTCTACCTTACTTTGTTATAAGAATACAGTATATAATATATATAACGTGCAAAATATGTATTAATGGACTGCTTATGTCATTGGTAAGGTTCTGGTCAACAGTGAACCATTAGTAGTTAAGTTTTTGGAAAGTCAATTTACATGTGGATTTTCGACTTGAGGGAAAAGGTTGGCACCCTTAACCCCCACGTTGTTCAAGGGTCGACTGTATACTTCCAGAGACTATCTTGCCTCTGTGAAGTCCTGAGCCAGGCTACCATTCATAGCCCTTGTCACCATTCAATTAATATTTATTGAAAATCTACTATGTGCCAAGTATTGTAGTAGGAACTGAATATATAAAGAGAAAAGAAAGGAAGCAAAAAGACTTCGGTAGCAGTCTATCTTGTGTGCTCCAGGCAAGGGTTAATCTACTTTGCTAATCACCCTACCTCCACTGAGTACGAAACACTGAGAGTCAGGAAGCTATTTTTTCCATTGTTGCATGATCCATAGAATAACTGAATATGCCTCTTGTAAGTCACAGAATTTGCTTACATGATCATCTGACTTGATTCAGAACATGGTCTTCTTACAAGTTACAATTTTCCTCTGATTCAATTCCCTCATTCACCTCTCATAATGCTGTTCCCAGAGCAGACACCTCCCTAGGTCAAGGGTTTTACCACTATGATTCAAAGACCTTGAAGATTCCTCAAAGAGGTTATGGTGTTTCTGAAAGCACTCAGTTTGAATTAAAATAATAATAATAATAATAATTATTATTTATTTATTTTTTTTTTTTTGGTGGTATGCGGCCCTCCCTCTGTTGTGGCCTCTCCCGTTGCGGAGCACAGGCTCCGGACGCGCAGGCTCAGCGGCCATGGCTCACGGGCCCAGCCGCTCCGCGGCATGTGGGATCCTCCCAGACCGGGGCGCGAACCCGGTTCCCCTGCATCGGCAGGCGGACGCGCAACCACTGCGCCACCAGGGAAGCCCATAAATAATTATATTTTTAAATATCTTTCAAAATATAGTAAAATGACAACACACTCAAATGGAATAAATAGCAAATTATAATATATTGGAAACCACTACAGTGTTAATTTGTGCTACCATGTAAATTAGTTTTAGGGGCAGATCTTGATTGAGAGCTACTCCTACTACCATTTCCAATTAATTCAGGAGTACCCTGAGACTGCAAGTTGAGCTTCCCAAAATACTGTTTCTATTTGCAATTTATCTGTGTGAATTAGGAATGTCTCTATACTGTGCAACCAAAACCTTATAGAAAAAATAAATTAGATACTGAGGCTGAACATAAGAATACAACTGTCACCTAGAACCCCCTATTTCAAAGGTTTTTATTTATCAAAACTTCGTTCACATACTGATTATACCCTAAGTAAATGGTATAAATTTGAACTTAAAATATTCTAACATATGTTTTCCATATTACAGCACCCTGTAAGATTTCATTTGATAAAAATAAACCTACTGTTAAAAATAAAATTTAGAATACTACTCAGCCATAAAAAGAGGAAATCTTGCCATTTGAGACAACATGGATTGACCTTGAGGGTATTATATTAAGTGAAATAAGTCAGACGGAGAAAGACAAATACCATATGATTTCATTCATATGTGGAATATAAAAACACAAACCAAAAAACCCAAATAAATGACCAAACCAAACCAAACAAAAACAAACACATAGATACAGAGAACAGAGTAGTGGTTACCAGAGGGGGAGAGGGGGTAGAGGTGGGATAGCAAAATGGGTAAAGGGTGGATCAACTGAATGGAAACTAAACTTTTGGTGGTAAGCACGCTGTAGTGTATACAGAAATAGAAATATAATGTTCTACACATTAAACTTATATAATGTTATAAATCAACATAACCTTAATTTAAAAAAACAAAAAAGAATGAATGAAATAAAATTTAGTAACCACTGTCCTAAGTAAACTCTGATCTGCCCACCAAGTTTAGTGGGAAGAAGTCAATAACAAAGCATAAGCAAACACATGGCACCCCAATGCAGAGCCTTTATAAAAGAGATGCCTGACAAAGATGGGCACCTGTTTCCACATCAACCCATCTCTTCAAGAAACTGGAGGGCATTTTCACAGAGCTCTCCACTACTGTTAAGGCTCTTTAGTCTTACAGCACTCTCTCTGCTCACTCCAACTAAAATTGACTCTGTTCTCTTATCATGACTATAAATACTCCGCTTTGAAGCAGTAAATGGCTCAGAAGAATATGAAGTACAGATTGCCCTGGATTCCCAATTCCACATAAGGGCTAAATACCTAAGAGACTTAGAAGAATATGGACCAAAGTTTTATATCTGAGAATTGACCACCCATTGCTACGCTTCACCCAGTATCCTTTAATCTATGCCACTAAAATTACGCTCTTCCCACCTCACTTTGGTAGGATTCTCAGAGTTCTTCAAACCTAAGATCAAGCAATTTTGGTGCAACTCGTTTCAGTAATGTAACTTCTCAATTGTGGCCCTTTCTTGCCAATCCTTTTCCCTGAGCACTCAACCTGGTCTACTGGAGTAACTGAAAAGGATCTTATGGTGCTTTCCTGGGACAGGCCCCTCCCTCCATGTCCTCTGCCTGCCTCTTGTTTGTATAAAAGCTGTAGTCTCCCAGACCTTCCCTGGGTCACAAAAGCCTGGCTCAAGAATTAATAGTTGAAAGGATGTGAACATATAGTGACAAAAATAAAAATTGGGCCAGGAGAACTGGTAAGAATTTAAACAGTAGATCAGCCATATGGCAGTCACAGAGTCTTTCACTCCTCCCTGATGTACCTAGATAACAGTATCTGATGCACATTTCCTGAGTTGTTTTGCAGATGCTAAAACTCCCACCAAATGGAAGGCATTAACTACTTGATGACCATGAGCGTGTACTCAGCCCCCAGACCTAATGGAGCCTAAGGATTGGTGACACTTCCCTGTTACCTCACCATCAACCAATCAAAATTGTGCATGGGTCGATCACATACTCTGAGACTCCCCTCCCACACCCTGCCCTTAAAAACTTCCCTGAAATCCATGAAGGAGTTTGGGATTTTTGAGTATTAGCTGCCCTGGACTCCTTGTCTGGCACCTTACAGTAAATGCTGCAACTTTCCTTCAGCACAATGTGGTGTCAGTAGATTGGCTTTACTGCGCTTGAGCGAGTGGACCCAAGTTTGGTTTGGTAACACTGGCAGTCTATTTGAACGGTCCTTAGGCTTCTGTATTCCTGTCCCTGAGCAGTTTGATTGAGCCCTCTCTCAGTTTTTGCCCTGTTTTCTGCTCTAGCTCCTGCCTTGCTTGATCCACTTCCCGTTCTCCTTCTCCTATGTTCTCTCAGCAATGGCCTTAGCCCTGCTCTTCATGTCTTGTCTCTCCTCTGTCAACTCCCAGAGCTTCCCAGCGTACTCTGAACCATCTACCTCTCCAGTGATCACACCTGCCTTAGTCTAACCCATTTTGGGCTGAAAACAAAAGCTGATATCCATATCTGCTTTGTGATCATCTGGAGGGATGAAGATGATTCCACCTTTTATAAAAATTGTAAAGTAAAAGATGGCGTTGCAGATAATTTTTTAAACAGTAATTCGGACTGCCTGTTCTCTTGATCCTGTAAACATATACCAATAAAACCTGCAAACACGGGAATAAAAAAACCATAACATAGTTAACAATTCAAATAAATCCCTCTGTGCCTAGGGCTTTTCAAACATATGTTATTTTACTGTAGGCTTGCCCAGCTAGGTGCATCCATTCTCTGCTTCCTGTTAACTGCATTTTGCTTTTTTTTTTTGAGAATTTCCCAAATTCTTTTCCTTGCCTTATTTCTAAAAGCCTGAATTACCATTTAAATTACATCTAAAAGCAACCAATTGTGTTTCCTCTGAAGCATAGCTGGCAAAGTGAGTGGGCAGGTTCTGGGGCAAATCCCACTGGGAGCTCGCTGCCTTTCCCCTCCTTGGGTACATTTATCCAAATGAAATCACATTAAGGTAAACATGAAAGACATTCTTGAGGGTCAGGGCAGACAAAAACTTGCAGCCTAAAGGGCTTATGCAAAAATTGGAAAGGAAAAATGCTTTGGGCCAAAGATGGTGGTTTAGGGGAGGAGGTTTCAGGTGTAGATGGTCTGTATGTAATCCTCAGCTGAGGAGTTCTCATTATTTTCCCCATCATCCTACAACCCCCTGCATCCTCAGTGGGCAGTCCACTGCCCTGCCCACTTTGCAGAAAAGGAATTGGGGGAACTTCGGTGAAGTAATTAATGGAATATTAAGCTGATATTAAAAGAATAAGGTAGATCCATATGTGCTGATATTTAAAAACTTCCAGAAAATATTGCAAAAATGAAAAGGGGAAGAGGTTTTTATCTGTATCTGCATCTATATCATGATACATTTTATGCTTTAAAACCCTAAAGACTGTACATAGCATGTGACTATAAAGCCATTCAAAAGAAGTGAAGATAAGGCCAGCAGGATATTTATAACTACGTTGGCTACCTTTGGTAAGGGATGTTGACAGGTGTTGATGGGGATTTTCATCTCTCATTTTATATACTTCGAAAAATTTAACAATAAACGAGGGTTATTTTTGTAACATACGGAAGAATAAAGAAAAGGAAAATGATTTCAGGATTGGAGATGAGACCAGTGTGATCCTCATAAGCCTCGCCCTTGAAACTTCTAGTCTCCTCATCCACCAATACAAATTCAAAATAGCTTAGGCTACAAAGGGCCAAGCCAGTTCCTCAGAGAGTCCAGGCTTTCACATGTGCTTTCCTTTCAGCCTAGAATATCCTTCTCCTCCTTCCCCTATTTTCACATGGTTAATTTCTTCTTGTCCTGCTGTTTCTGCTTAGATGTCACCTCCTCCAGAAAGGCGGCCCCACATTCCACTCCACACCATCTTCCTCCATTCCTTCATCCATCTGCCTGCAAGGCAGGGCTGAATCAAGAACCAGGGTGAGCATGCTGTCAGTCAGCCCAGTTAAATACCCAGTGAAAGGGAAAATAACAAGTTCAAGGAACTATTGCTACTGAACCAAAACTTGGGTCTGCTCACCCACACATTGCAAAGCCAATCTACTGACACCAGGTTGTGGTGAAGGAAAGTACAGGGTTTATCACAGGATGCCAAGCAAGGAGTTCAGGACAGCAAATGCTCAAAACACCCAAACTCCTCAATGGGTTTCAGGAAAGCATTTTTAAAGGCAAAGAGAGGAGGGGACTTGCAGGGCAAGTGATCAGCTCATGCATAATTCTCTGATTGGTTGATGGTGAGGTAACATGGTGGTGTCACAAGAGTTAACATTATTAATCCTCAGGCTCCAGTAGGTCTGGAGGCTACATGCTCATGGTCATCCAGTAGTTAACCTCTTCCCTTTGGTGGGAGTTTTAGCATCAGCAAAACAACTCAGGAAAGGTACATCAGATACTGTTATCTAGGTACTTAAGAGAAGAGCTAAAGCAGAGGAAATGGCGGAGGGGTCTGTCCCAGGAAGGCCCCCTAGGGTCCTGATCCATTAAGCTATAAGAGAAGAGTTATACTTCTAAGGTGAGCTGCCCCCAAATGCCTGGTCTCAGCAAATCCATATCGAGCTCCCAGAGAACCTCAATATCTGCCATTACAGCACTTACCATTCAGCATTGTAATTATCTGCTTGTCTGTGTGCCTCACTAAAATGCAAATGATATGGGACTATAAGGGAAGCCTGTCTATCTCATTCTCCACTGTAACTCAGAACTAGCACAACAGATGCAAAATATTTGTCTTGGCTCAAGCTGTTAAAACAAAATGCCATAAACTGGGTGGTTTAAGCAATAAACATTTATTTTTCACATTTCTGGAGGTTGAAAGTCCAAAATCAGGGCGCCATTGGGGTCAAATCATTGGGGAAAGCCCTTTTCCTGGTGGCAGAAGGCTGACTTCTCGTATCCTAACATGGTTGGAAGGAAGCGAGCTAGCTCTCTGGCTTCTTCTTCTAAGGACACTCATCCAACTGATGAGGGTTCTACTCGCATGACCTAATTACCTCCCAAAGGCCCCACTTCCTAATACCATCACACTAGGATTAGGGTTTCAACATATGAATCTTGGGGGGACACATTCAGTCCATAACAATCTTCATACATGGGATAGATGGGTAAATCACAAAGGTCAGAGGCTTACTCAAGAGGAGTTTGTAGATAGAAAAAGTCTGTATCCTTTACTCTAGAGACTGTAGATTCTCCTAATCATAGGACTGAGAGAACTTAAGAGGAACAAAACACTGGGAACCAAACACAGCTTTTAGTGGGAAAAATTAAGTTTCCTTTCTCTGAATAGATGATTCCCTTGACATAGATGATTCCCATGATTCTTAGCGTTAACACTACAGACATCTTGGGCTGGATAATCCTATGTTGTAGGGGACTGTTGTGTGCATTGTGGGATGTTTAGCAGGATTCCTCCCTTCTACCCACTAGATGCCAGTAACACAACTCACCAAGTTGTAACAACCAAAGTCTTACCAAATATTGCCTGGAAGGCAAAATCACTGGCATAGAGTTTTCACAGATATAATAGAGCAGTGCTGGGTAAAGGAGACAACACTTGCATGCTCATATGCAGCCCCTTTCTGACATATGATTTGAGCCTTACAAGCAGAAGGGCCCCAAATGAGTGATTATGATTACTGGGTAGGTAAGGGCATGGGCCAAGCGTCTTACCTTAAGTGACAAAAGGGTTAATGTATACTCAACCTTTACTAAGCATTCCTAGGTTTGAAACTCAGTTCTAATTATTCTCAAGTGATTCTGAAGGTTCATGACACATAGTCATTTGTCAGTGTTCTGGGGCATGAAATTGGACCGTGTCCTCTCTGTAGCTGGTGTGTGGAGGTGATTTACTTAGCTAGTAAGTGAAACTACCAGATCAGCTACCACAGACATCGTTTTCTTTTTCTTTAAGTGCCTGCTTTTTAAACACAGCTTTGTTGTTCTCTATTGGAAACGGACGACACAGCAATGTTTAGGAACAGGCCGGGGCAAAGTAGCTTTCTTGTCCAAAGGTTGTACAGAGAATGCCAATTTCCCATTAACGGTGATGAAAGTGAAGCGATCTAAGAGCATGGCGGCTTAAAATATTGGTAGGCTTTAAGAGCTTTATGAATTATTTTAGACTGTATTTATAGGATTGTTAAAGACCCAAAGCGTTCCCTTAAAATTTTCAGTCATACTTCACTACATTTTATCCCCATAGCATATCCCCATATTATATGCTAGAGTGGTATTCATGAATTTGAAAACCTGCAAAGATCTCAAGAAATAGCCCTCAAAATTCCAAGGAGCTCCTAAAATTTAGAGGTCTCAGATGTGTCTCTTCTTCTCTATGCCCAAAATCAAATTGCAACCAGCTGGATGACTACTTGCCTCCTTGATGCCACTGTTGGGGGAGGGGAAATTTCCCCTTTCCCCTCTTAGTTCTTTTGGCTGGCAATTAAAATGACATAAGGCAGACTAATAGGGGAAAATCAAATTTATTACATGTGCACGGGGAATTCACATAAATATCAGGAATCGCAAAGACATCAAGGCAAGGTGAGATATATATATTCTGGATTAAGGAGAAGGAGGTAGGGCTCTGAGGCTTCAAGGGGAAGTAAGGTAATTCACAGGAAGATAAAGAGTTAACGTTTGGTAAACAAATGTTTTCTGGGTCATCCAAAGGCAATGGGACACAGAGAGGACTTTGATCAAATGGGCTTTGCTAGGTTCCTCTCTTTCTACCATACTTAATACTTTACTATAGTTATCTATGGTGATAAGTTCTTCCTGGAGAGGCCTCCTATCTTAAATTCTTTTAGGCAGTTAGGGGGAAGCTCAAAGGTTCTTCCTGAGTTTTGGGGGGCTTGGCTGTTTTCAGCTTAAAATAATCTTCATGCTAGAGTGGCACCTCTTGGGGCAGCCTGCCCTGAGCTCCATCACCACTAAGTCCGCTTCCCCATGTAAACAAATATATTCCCTAAGTGATATTCAGATTATGTAACTCCCCTATTCTCAAGCCTGTATGTAGTATATCACCCCTATAACATGTCAAATCCAAACAATAATTTTGCTTGTGAGTGAACTTTTAGGCTCTGCACCCAAAGTCTCCACTCCATGATTTCCCATCCCTTATTTTTCTGAACATTCTCATTCAGTTCTTCACTGTGGTCTCCTTTTCCTAAACCTAGATTCTTGCCCGCTACCTCCACATTGTCCATCAGGCCAGGAGAGGTCCAGTTAAAGAGCCCTCTTTACTTCCTGTCTGCCATACCATATTACTTCTTGCCTTACACATGATACGTAAGACTCACTACCATGAAAATGCCATGTGGTATAAACTAAAAGAGCATAGCTTGTGGAATCAGACAGACCGAGGTTTCAATCCATTTCTGCTACTTATCACGTATGGGAGATTGAGCAAGTTACTTCATTCATCTCTAAAATCCTCACAACGTTTGTTGTGAGAATTATGAGAATTGATTGTCTAACCCCTCCCACACACACTTGCTACCTCAAACTGGCTTCGCTTTTCATTTTCCCCACTATCCTTACTTCAGTCAATGACATCTAGTACCTCATTTTAGAATCCTCCTATCACAATGTCCTATCAATTCTACCACCTATTATCTTACATATACTCCCATCTCTCCATCCACACTATTACCATTCTTCCTTCATATCTTGCCTAGACCACATTAGTCTCCTAAGTGGTCTTCTTCCTTTCATCCTTCTTATCCCCAATCAATTCTCCTTACAGCTTCCAAGGTGATCTTTTTTAAAAAAGATTAATTCAATTGTATTCATTACCTGTGTAAAACCTTCCAATGGCTTCTACATGAATTTAGGATACAAACCACATTTTGTATCATGGCCTTCAAGATCCCAAGTAATTTAGCCCCAAACTACATTCTGGCTTCATTTCCTACCAGTTTTCTCTGTCTCACACCGCTAACTCCCCATTCCTGGATTATAACTGGTCTCCCTGCTTCCACTCTTACCCCCCTTCAATCCATTCTTCACACAGCAGCCAGAGTAATCTTAGAATTCATAAGAAGATAAAGAGGGAGATATTTTTCTATCTACCATTTCTACCTCTAAAATATACTTTGAGTTCATCTACTTCTTTCCATTTGCACCCTGGTTCCAGCTATCATCATCTTTCACTGGAATTTCTACAATAGATTTTTAACAGGTCTTCCTACTGTTTGACTTGACCCTCTCCAAATCATTCTCCACACAGCAACTAGAATGATATTTTGATAGTTCATTATGAACATCTCTCTCCCCTATTTAAGACTCTTCAGTAGCTTCCCATTGACTTAATCAGTACAGCTGAATGGTTAAAGAATTGGGCTCTAGAGAAAAACTGGCTGGATTTTAATCCAAGCTCCACCACTTACTAGCTGTAGAACCTTGGAAAAATAACTTCTCTAAAACTGAGTTTACTCACCTGCAAAAAGGAAACAATAACAGTAACCTACCTCTTAAGGTTACTGTGAATCTTATACATAATACACATTCAGTAAAAGTGATTTGTTATTACTGTTGTTAACAATACAAAATCTTTAAATAGGGCTTACAGAGTCCTGCAAAATCTCATTCCTACTTACCTTGCCAGCTTCCTCTTTTGCTAGTTCTCCCTTTGCTCACTATGCTCTACCACTTTGGCCATCTTTCAGGCTCTCAGAGTAGGCCAGTAGTTCTCACACTTTAGATCAGAATCTTCTGGAGGGCTTGTTAAGACACAGATGGCTGGGCTTTACCCCCAAAGTTTCTCATTAAGTAGGTCTAGGGTGGGGCCTGGTAATTTGCATCTCTAATAAGTTTCCAGATGATGCTGTTGCTGCTGGTTTGGGGACCACACTTTGGGAACCATTACAATAGCATTCTTTCTTGCCTCAGAGCCCCCAAACACATACAAACGTTTACCCTGGTCATATATCAAGTGTAAACTTTAACAATCCTTCTTATAAAAGGCTTCCCTTGACCTTCCAGACTAGGCTAAATACTCTTGATGTATTTTTCATAGCATGCGTAGTATTAGTAATTAGTTATTTGTGTAATTATTTTTTGACTTAAAAAAACATATGTCAAACTGCCTCATGAAGGCAAGGACCCTGTATGTTGTCTTGAAGTCTTATCTCCAGAGCCTGGCACACTCTTGGTTCATAGCAGGCACTCAACAAATTCTGTTGAATAAATTTTTAATGAACAATTGTACTCTATATGTAAAAAAACAAATAATAATGGTTAAAGTCACTCAATGATGCTGTTTCCCTTCACAAATATTCAACCTTTCCTTTCTGATACTATTTCAGCTTGCTTGTACTTTCTCCAATCACTGCCTTTTGGCCACAGATTCTTCAGATTCTTCCCTCTTTCAATACCCCTACCTGTGCCCTAACCAAATATAGGGCTTTCAATTCAAACTATACCTTAAAATCACCTGAAGAGCTTTCCAAAACGTACAAGGTCCCACACATCTGACCAATGGAATCAGAATTTCTACATTTTTTAAATAGAAATTCTGCATATTTAAAAAATTTCCTCAGAGGATACTGATGCACAATGAGTTGAAAAGCACGATGCATGAGTGAGTCTCTCTCTCTCTCTCGAAGTAAAAATCCTTGTGTACATGTTGATGGTTCTACAACAATACCAGCCACGTGGTTGGCATTCATCTTATACACTCTGAAAAAGGCATTTGTTTTGCTGCCTTCATTGCAAGTTCCTAGATCTGTGTTTCTCAAATTGTCATCTATAGACCTCTGCATCAATATGGCCTGGTGTTCTTGTCAAAAATACATGCTCCTGGGCCCTACCTCAAACCCATTGATTCAGAATCTTGGGTGGGGAATGTGGGTCAGGGCCAGGAAACTGGGTAATTTCAAATCAGTTTCCTGAGTGATCCTGATGCACAGTAATGTACAAGTACCACTGCACCAAAGAGTAGTAGGGCATAGCAAAAGAAAACGAAATAGCCAAGCTTCTACTCAAGATATAAAATTGAACACATGCATTCACAGGCTATAAGTTAAGTAAATCTATAACAATGGAACCAATACCAGCCCTCTGATTGGTCAGAGCAGTGAATTCCAATCACAAAGGAACTATGTTTGACAAGGCATATTGGCAGTCATTTTAAGACAAAGGGCTGGTAGGAGAAAAGAGAATAAAAGGCTGCCCCTAGACCATTATCCATGGGTAGCAGGGGAGAAGGTGTGTGAATGGGGTAAGAGCAGGGAGCAAGCAAGAGGGGTAGATTTCATACGTAGATCTACCAAGTGACAGCAGCTGTGATTTGAATACAGCTATACCAAGTCCTAGATCTCATACTCTTAATCCCTATAGCAGAGGTTCTCAAACATCACTGGGTATCAGAACCACTTGGAGGCCTGTTAAACACAGACTCCTGGGAACCCCAGGGTTTCTGATTAATTAATCTGGTGGTGGGACCTGAGACTGCATTTTAAATAAGTTTTCAGCTGATACTGATGCTACTGGCCTGGAGATCACATTTTAAGAACCATTGCTCTAAAAAGCATGTGTTCATGTTTTTGTTCATATTGTTGCTTCTTTCTGATCTGCCCTTCTTCCCAATCAATGACAGTGGATCCTGACCATCCTTCAAGGCACAGCTCCATACAGCCTTCTCTATGAAGCCTTCCCTGGTCTCATGTCCTCTACCTGCAAGAACTATAATGTCTTCTGTGTCTATGGGATGGGATACGAGGAGTTGTCAATTCTGGAACACTAAGGGGCAATGGGTGCAGGGAGGGAGGGTTCTAGGTTTGCAAAGATGTTTTTCCAGTGAGTTCCATGCATTGCATTTGTGGTCGTTCTAAAAACATTGTAAACTGGGTGACCCCAAAACAAAGCCATCAATACTTGCGTTTAGAACAGTGAAACCAAGCCATTCAGCAAACATGACTCAGGAGAACTGGCAACCTTTTCAAGACAGGGGACTAGAAGGAAGAGGAGGTAAACAACTGGAAAAATGGATATCTACAGGAAGGAAATAATGGGAATAGTAACACCTACTCAGGAGGCTTTCTCTGCCCGAGGTCAGAGAATGCCCTAATTGAGTATGCACAGAAAAGAATATTACAACAGAGCAGAACGGAGGTGAGGACAAATTTGAGGTCCCTAACACATGAGATTTGTTTAGGGCCTGATATACAGGTAATAAGTGATAGACCTGGGATTTTAACTCATTTCCATCTCACTCTAAATACCATACATATAACATCTACAGCATTCTCTCAAAGGGTGGTCCATGACCCACTGTCATCAGAATTACTTAGGGGACTTAATAAAATAGTAAGTCCCTACATCTCTCCACCAGAGAGTTCAATTCAATAGACTAACGCCCAGAAGTCTGAATCTTAATAAGTCCCTCCACATGACCGTGGTGTAGATGATGGATAAAACACATATTGACAAATAATACCAATTTCTAGTTTGCTTCACATGAAGACAAGGAATGTTTCATTTGCAGAAGAAAAAAATGTATTGGGAGTGGGGGGTGGGGAAGGTCTGGGGATTGGAGAAATGGCTCTGGGTAGGACAAAAAGGAGCTCAACAGGTTGAAATCTCTAGGAGGAGCTAGATTTTAAGGAAGAATTTTAAAACCAGAACTTTTCAAAAGAGAAATCTGCTACCTGAAGAATTCACGAGTTTTATCCTTACTGGAGATGTTACAGTAAAGGTGACAGAGGCATTTTCTGGGCTGTTGAAAATCAGTATTTCTCAGTATAGATAATGATCCACCTGTATCTTTATCAGGTAAGGGTACCTTTTTACCAAGGTAGATTGGGCTCCGTCCAAAATCTACTGAATCAAAATCTCTAGGGGGTGGAGCCTTTTCAAGAAGCTACCCAGATAATTCTGATACAGTTGGACCATGGTTTACATTTTTAAGAGAAAAACTGTTAAAGAGGTTAAGTTCATATGCTTTGCATGAAATGGAATTGAGTTTAAATTTTTGGACAAAGACCTTATCTAATCTAGCACTGAGAGTAAATTCAGTAAGAGGTGAACAAGAGATTGAATGGGAGAGATAGGAGCCTTGGCACATCCTAGATCAGTGTTTCTCCATATAATTTGGCATTGACGGTCAAGAAGTGGTGGCTAAACATTTGTGTTTTTTAATCTCCCCAGAGGATTCCAGTGTACTGCAGATGTTGAAAACCACTATGCATAAATATTGTCTATCTCTAGAGTTAAAAGTAGTTTGATCAAGGATCACCTGCATCAGAATCATCTTGGGAAGATTATTGGAAATGCAGATTGCTGGGCTCTACCCAACACCTAATAAGGCTAAATTCCTGAGAGGGAGGACCCAATAATTTCCATTTTAAACAAGCTCCCCAAGTTATCCTTATAAATGCTAAAGTGTAAGAACCACAGCTCAATACATAATTCTATGTCTCCAGCTTCCTTTTCATCTCAGAGTTTATTTCTGTCTTTGGTGTTACAAAGTGAATTCAGTAAATTTCATTGACCAATTGACTGGTACAGCTGGAATTGTCAAATTGTATATTTTACCAAATATAATTACTAAATGAGATTTTCATTTGCTTCTATTTATAGTCAACGAAAGGTTCTTTTAAGAAATTCATTCAATAAATTTGTACAATCACTATGGAGAACAGTATGGAGGGTCCTTAAAAAATTAAAACAGAGCTACCAAATGATCCTGCAGTCCCACTCCTGGGCATATATCTGGAGAGAATCATAATTCGAAAAGACACATGCACCCCAATGTTCACTGCAGCACTATTTACAATAGCCAAGACATGGAAACAGCCTAAAGGTCCATCAACAGGTGAATGGATAAAGAAGATGTGGTATACATGCACAATGGAATATTACTCAGCCATAAGAATGAATGAAATAATGCCATTTGTGGCAACATGGATGGACCTAGAGATTATCATACTAAGTGAAGTAAGCCAGACAAAGATAAATATTTATTGTATAATATCGCTTATATGTGGAATCTAAAACAAATGAACAAACGAAAAAGATACAAATGAACTTATTTCCAAAACAGGACTCACAGACATAGAAAACAAACTTATGGTTACCAAAGGGGAAAGGGGGGTGGGGGTAGGGAAAAATTAGGAGGTTGGGATTAACATATACACACTACTATATATAAAATAGATAACCAACAAGGAACTACTGTATAGCACAAGTAATTATATTCAATATTTTGTAATAACCTATAAGGGAAGAGAATCTGAAGAATATATATATAAAACTGAATTGCTGTGTTGTACACCTAAAACTAACATGATATTGTAAATCAACTATGCTTCAATAAAAATAAATATATTTTAAAAATAAAGTAAATAAAAATTTAAAAAACAAAAAACAAAAAAAAATTTTTTTAAAGAAATTCATTCAAGAGAAATAAAAGGAAAAAAATATATGCAGTAGTTTTTCTTTGAAATAATTAAAACACCTTTTTTAAAGGGTGGAATTAGTTGTTGGGGGATGTGGATATATTTAGTTTTACCAATTCTTAACTCATCTAGATGAAAACAATTTCTTGAAATAAGTTGTGTGAAGGACATGGGGATAAAGCCCGTTGTGACATTTAAACCAAAAAACAAATGCCAAATTTAGCAGATTATCTGGGTGTTGCAAAACACATGTGTATTTTACATCTGGACTTTTTCACACAGATGTTTTATCAGCATATTAACCTGGTCATCATAAAGTCCTAAGATGCAAGATTGCTATAATGGCCTAGTTATTTAACTAAAGTGCTTTTTAAAAAATATCTATTTTTTTCCACAGAATACTATAAATTCTCCAAAATCATATCTAAGCAAAAGATTATCTAAAGGCTCTGGGAATATCATTATCATAATTATTTTCTCTTCCTGTTTATAATTATAGTCTCTCAAACCATTTCTAATATGTTTCTATGGATTTTCAGCACATTTTCAAATACAAATGGGCTTTCCCAGGAAAATGCTTACTCATGAAATCATAACTTCAGATTTATATGTTCAAAGATACAGCCAACAACCCTACTGCCATTTTATCCCTTGCTCTGGCATAAACCTCACAAAGACAGAACTCTCAGTGGCACCGTGAGACCTGGGATCAATGACATGTTTTAGGCCCATTCCTTACCCTATCTGCCTCTTTCTAATGCCACAGGGCAGATAGATAGCCCAAGGGAATCACCTCTGCCTCAAGCCTGCCTTACCAGTATAACACTCTTATCTCAGTCTTGACCTGCTCAAATATATCATCCAATGCCTACTGAGTCACATATCTGTCCCTGTGTGTCTGTGTGTGTGATCATGTTATGCTTTGAGCAGGAGGTCCTGGAGGAAGGAAGTACCACTGTCACCATCAGCAGCAGCAGTATGTGTTGAGGATAATACTAGGTACTTTACACATATTTCCTATAATCCTCAAAACTGCATTGTAAGCATAGGAACTGTATTATTACCTCATCACCCAGTTGCAGAGACAAACGGTCAGAACATTTAAGCAACTTACCCAAGGTCAGAGTCAGTGATCTTGAAAAGCCAGAACTTTGACTGAGTATTATCTTTGGTTAGTACTATATTTAAGCAAATGTTCAAGAGAAGCATTCTAGCATGGTACGGAACAGCATTGGCTCTGGAGCTACATTGACTGAATCTGAATCCAGACTTTATCAATTATTGACTGTGTAATCTTGGGCAAGTTAACCTTAAACTTTCACACTCCTAGACAAATTTTAGACTTCTTTTTAGAGCTTAAAATATTTCTCCAGACATATATTGTTCCCTATTTCAAATGCATATCATCAGCATTCCTTTTAAATGGCCTTTTTCAAATTTGCTAATTTATGATTATGAGCTGTCCCCTCCCCTTCTCGGGAAGAACATCAGCAACCAAACCAATTAAGTGGCTCTTTATGACTAACGAATCACATTGGATTCCTACCTTCATGAAATCTACCTGCAGTGTCTCCTCAGTTTTACCCCACGAGAGGGAACATCATACCGTAAGAAGTTTTTCAATTATTGTCCTCAAGTTGACCTCCGATTACTGTTAAGTATACATATAAGACACTGAAAGAAATCAAAGATGACACAAATCGATGGAGAGAAATACTATGTTCTTGAATTGGAAGAATCAGTATTGTGAAAATGACTATACTAACCAAAGCAATCTACAGATTCAATGCAATCCCTATCAAATTACCAATGTCATTTTTTACAGAACTAGAACAAAAAATCTTAAAATTTGTATGGAGACACAAAAGACCCCGAATAGCCAAAGTGATCTTGAGGGAAAAAAACGGAGCTGGAGGATTCAGACTCCCTGACTTCAGACTAGACTACAAAGCTAAGTAATCAAGACAATATGGTACTGGCACAAAAACAGAAATATAGATCAATGGAACAGGAAAGCCCAGAGATAAACCCACGCACCTACTGTTGACTAATCTATGACAAAGGAGGCAAAGATACACAATGGAGAAAAGACAGTCACTTCAATAAGTGGTGCTGGGAAAACTGGACAGCTACATGTAAAAGAATGAAATTAGAACACTCCCTAACACCATACACAAAAATAAACTCAAAATGGATTAAAGACCTAAACGTAAGACTGGACACTATAAAACTCTTAGAGGAAAACATAGGCAGAACACTCTTTGACATAAATCACAGCAAGATCTTTTTTGAACTACCTCCTAGAGTAATGAAAATAAAAATGCAAATAAACAAATGGGACCTAATGGGACTCAAAATCTTTTGCACAGCAAAGGCAACCATAAACAAGATGAAAAGACAACCCTCAGAATGGGAGAAAACATTTGCAAATGAAGCAACTGACAAAGGATTAACCTCCAAAATATACAAGTAGCTCAATATCAAATAAACAACCCAATCCAAAAATGGGCAGAAGATCTAAATAGACATTTCTCCAAAGAAGACATACAGATGGCCAAGAAGTCCATGAAAAGCTGCTCAACGTCACTAATTATTAGAGAAATGCAAATCAAAACTACAGTGAGGTATCACCTCACACCAGTTAGAATGAGCATCATCAGAAAATCTAAAACAACAAATGCTGGAGAGGGTGCGGAGAAAAGGGAACCCTCCTGCCCTGTTGGTGGGAAGGTAAATTGATACAACCACTATGGAGAACAGTATGGAGGTTCCTTAAAGAACTAAAAATAGAATTACCATATGACCCAGCAATACCACTACTGGGCATGTACCCAGAGAAAACCATAATTCAAAAAGACACATGCAACCCAATGTTCATTGCAGCACTATTTACAATAGCCAGGTCATGGAAGCAACCTAAATGACCATTGACAGATGAATGGATAAAGAAGATGTGGTACATATATACAGTGGAATAATAGCCATAGAAAGGAATGAAATTGGGTCATTTGTAGAGATGTGGATGGACCTAGAGACTGTCATACAGAGTGAAGCAAGTCAGAAAGAGAAAAACAAATATCGTATATTAACGCATATATGTGGAATCTAGAAAAATGATACAGATGAACAGGTTTGCAAGGCAGAAATAGAGACACAGGTGTAGAGAATAAACGTATGGACACCAAGGGGGGAAAGTGAGAGGGGGTGGTGGTGGGATGAATTGTGAGACTGGGATTGATATATATACACTAGTATGTATAAAATAGATAACTAATAAGAACCTGCTGTATAAAAAATAACTAAATAAAATTTAAAGAAAAAAGTATACATGGAGTCTTTTCAAGTCTAGATATAAGTTTCTATCTATGAATACTCAACTCCTTTTGAATCACTAAATCGCAGTATGGTTTTTGTGGGCAATAAATTGTAAAGAAACAGGTGCCAAAATTTCTAATATTCTTTTTTTTTAATAATTCAAGAACAGTTAAACCATACGTTCCTAGTGACTAATTAACCCTAAATTATGTTCCTGGAAATACTTTGGACAGTGAGCACATAGCTTGCCTACCACAGAACATGAGATTTGGAACCTGTGAAATATTTTATCTGTTTCTTTATTCCTTTTTTAAATTCAAAAGATTATCCTCATTTCACAATGACAAAAGCTGAAGGTCAAAGAGGTTATGAGTGGTGTATTTGGTTGATGATAGCATTAATATTACTACTAAAGATTATATTGAATATGGTACCCAATGTTCAAGTTACTACTGCTGTGTAACAAATGACCCTAAAACTTAGTGGTTTAAAATAACAAAAATCATTTCATTCTCTCTCATGGGTTTCTGTGAGCCAGTAATTTCAGGAAGGGCTCAGCTGGGTGGTTAAGGCTCAGAGTCTACATGTGACTACCGTCACGTGGTCATTAGAGTTGGAATTGCAGAGGTGCTGAAGCAGGAAGGGGCTGACTGGGCATTCTTTTCCCTTCATGTAGCCTCAGGGCCTCTCCATGTTGCCTCTCCCTTTGGCCTTCCTCTTGGTGCTGCATGGAGCCCTCAAGACACTTAGACTGCTTATGTGGCAGCTCAGGGCTGCAAGCAAGTATTCAAAAGAACCAGGCAGACACTGCGTCACTTTTCATTACTTAGCCTCAGAAGTCACACTGCAACTCTTCTGCTGTAGTTACAAGCTCACCCAGATTAAAGGAGAGGCAACATAGATCTCACTTTCCCAGCAGAGAAGTGTCAACATTACTTTGTAAGAAGAACATGTGGGACGGGAGGTATTGTTGCAGTTATCTTTGGAAAATACAATCTGTCACACTTGGCATCTGTAGTCCTTTATATATTGCTGATTTATGCATCGTATTTAAACAAAATGTTTTAAAGTATTTATTTATTTTATTTATTTGGCCGTGTTGGGTCTTAGTTGCAGCACGCGACTCTTCACCGTGGCACGTGGGCTTCTTTCTAGTTGTGGCGTGCGGGCTCAGTAGTTGCGGCTCACAGGCTTAGTTGCCACACGGCATGTGGGATCTTAGTTACCTGACCAGGGATTGAACCCATGTCCCCTGCATTAGAAGATGGATTCTTAACCACTGGACTACCAGGGAAGTCCCAACATAATGTTTTCTGATGTCTTGATAATGTTTTCATAGGAAAATATCATTAAATGGGTAGATATGCTTTCCCGCATTCATCCAGGACATTAGAAAAATCTGTTTAGATTAGGAAGACATAGCTAAAGAACCACCATCCACAACTCTCCAAACTTATTTGGTCATGGAGCCCTTTTTATATAGCACTTCTATCAACATTTCCTGAAGTAGTATTCCATGGAATAGAGCTTGAAAAATTCTGCCATGAACCAACAGTAACAACTTTTTCTAAAGAGTTATAATTGTCATAATTACAAATGACCCATTTTAATAGTGTCAACATGTCTGTTAATACACCTCTAGTCAAAAATGACAAGAGATGCTATTCCTTCTGTGTTAGCATTATGTGTAAATATGTTGCTTCATTTTTGTTGAGATGTATTGTTGGATGCTATATCTGCCATTGAAGGACTTCCTAATTGAATTTCATATCTTCAGTATTAAACATGGTTTAGCACATGATATCAATTGGCATTTCCAGTGAAGGAAAAAAAAGGTGAAGATTCGTTGCTAAATATCTAACAAGAAACTACCTTTGTGTGTACATAGTTCATTCTACTTCACTCCATTTCATAAATGATGGGCATATCCCCCATCATCCAAAATCTTGGAAATTATTGTTTTATAATAAGTTAATCACAGGGTGTAGATCACAACACTTAAAAGATAGCATGTGAATACATCAATTACTATCCTAGACCAAGCTGAGCTAGAGAATAACTTCAAATGTTTTAATTGATATCCACAATGTATTTTTGTTCGATTAGAGTTTTAAATGAGAGTCAAGAGCAATGGTGACCTTCAAATATCCTATTCATTTTAAGACTGCAGTAGATGATTTTAAACCAATTAATTGTAAGCATTATAAGTAAATGAGTTATTAGCATTCATGAATTCTATAACAGCCAATTTGTTCCCAGACCATGGAAGTGCCAGTTTTATAATGTCTTGGAGATGTAACCATAGGAACTAAGTGGTTGCCAACATAAACCTTTATGGTTAATGAGGGTAAGTTTTTACCTTTTTGAATCATTTTGAAATATATACAGAACCCAGGTAATATATCTCAAGGACTATAGTTTTGTTCAAAGTTAAAAAGTTGTCTTATAGCTATCCAACCCCTAGAGTTCATTTATTCAAGGTGCATCTCCACAGAGTACTTGCTTTGTGCCAGGTACTATGTTACATACCATGAAGGATAAAATAGGAAACAAACACTGTTGCTACCATCTAGGAACTTAAAATATAGGAGGAGAGGTACATTTACCCAGGTTAGTGTGCAATCAACCAGAATGTGTAAAGTATCATAAGGGAGAAATAAACCAAGTTGTTTCCCTATAAAAACATTTTTTGCACAACTGGTAGTGCCTAACACCTCTTTCCCCATAAAAGGCTATGAAAAATGCAAAAAAACAAAAACAAAAACAAAAAAAACCAAACCACCTGTCATATACATTCCTGGCAATATATGTAAATCTATAAAATGGATCAAAGCTTTGATCAAGAAAAGCTTATCACTTCTCCCCTCTCTACCTCCCTTCCTCTCTTCACCCAGCCCCAACTATAACCCCTCCTTTGGGAGATCTATATCTATTGATACAACTATATCATCTATATCTATCTCCATACCCCAAGGGAGTAGTATGGTATATTTATATGTAAATATTTGTATTTGTATAAATACATATATTTGGTATACTAAAAAGAAATATAGATATGTATCCTATAAATGTGGATATTGGATATGGTATATATTTATATATGGGATAGAAGGAAAGAAGGCAAGTAGAAGAGGCAAAAAAAGAAAGGGAATGAGTCTAGTGTCTTTCCAGAATCAGGGAATTGAATGATACCCAACAGAAGATCCTGAGAATCCTTTCTCACTAACCACTACTACCTAAAAGACATGACTTCATAATCTCCATTACTTAACTGAGTCAATCACAGCAACAGATTGTTTGTAAATGTTATGGTTTTAATTATGTTAACAATACTTGTCTATATAAAGGACTAGTTATCCAAAATAAAACGAAAAGACAACCTACAGAATGGGAGAAAATAGTTGCAAATGATGCAACCAACATGGGCTTAATTTCCAGAATATACAAAGAGCTCATACAACTCAATGACAAGAAAAACAACCCAATCGAAAAATGGGCAGAAGACCTAAATAGACATTTCTCCAAAGAAGACATACAGATGGCCAAGAGGCACATGAAAAGATGCTCATCATCACTAATTATTAGAGAAATGCAAATCAAAATTATAATGAGGTACCACCTCACACTGGTCAGAATGGCCATCATAAAAAATAATCTACAAATAACAAGTGCTGGAGAGGGTGTGGAGAAAAGGGAACCCTCCCACGCTGTTGGTGGAAATGTAAATTGGTCCAGCCACTATGGAAAACAGTATGGAGGTTCATTAAAAAACTAAAAATAGAATTACCATATGATCCAGCAATCCCACTCCTGGGCATATATCCAGACAAAACGAATCCAAAAAGATACATGCACCCTATGTTCATAGCAGCACTGTTCACAATAGCCAAAAACTGGAAACAACCTAAATGTCCATCAACAGATGAATGGATGAAGATGACATGGTACATGTATACAATGGAATACTAGTCAGCCATAAAAAAGAATGAAATAATGTCATTTGCAGCAACACAGATGCAACTAGAGATTATCATACTAAGTGAATTAAGTCAGAAAGACAAATACCATTTATCACTTATATATGGAATCTAAAATATGGCACAGGGCGGCGGTGTTCGACTGCGAGCGCGGAGGGCGGCCAGGCAGGTGGGGCGCCTCCCGAGGGTCCGAGCAGGGAGCTGGGGCTGCAGGCGCCGCCGCCGCCACCGCCGCGCTCCCCGCGCCCGCCCCGCAGCCCTCGGCGCGCTTCTGGCCGAGCGGGTGGCGGGCGCGCCGGAACCCCCCGGCGATGCTGCTGCCGCTGCTGCCGCCGCCGCCGCCGCCGCCGCCGCCGCCGCTTCTGCAGGGAGCGCCGGAGCACGCTGCGGGGAGAGGCTGAACAAAGATCAGGCTCAGTTGTGCTTCCTGCTTGTCAGCCTCTTGCCTCCCAAACGCGTACCATTTCCACTTGATGTCATCACGCAGAAGGGGATGAAAGGGACTCGGTGACAGATTCAGGTGGATGCTCCCCGCTCCCAGATGTCGGCAGTAGTGTGTTTTAGTTTTAGGTTGGAGGAGCCCTAGAGGTGATGAGACCGACTTTTTCCGCCAGAGCCGAGTCCTTTCTACAGTGTTCATTTAATTCATTTGGCAGGTGCACCTGATAGACACTGGGCTCTCTGATAGCTGCCAAGGGGCAGGCTGGGGGCAGAGTGTGGAGACACAAAGGCGAACCACCTTCCAGAGCTTCTGGGGTGATGGAGAAATGAAGACCTGACTAATTAGGTGCAGTGGACGCTAGAGAGAGAGGAACAAACAGGGGGTACTGGACTTCTGAGGAGGCAGCTTATGATCATCAGGCCTCTACTTGAAGGCCTCTTTCATTAGGGTGCTCACTGCTTCACAAATGTCTGGACCTGTTGTCAGAAGGTGACCTTTTCTTCATAGTCTTTCAACTTCGCAGCTGAATTCCACATGGATTGGTAGATTTCACCATTGTTGAGCGGTTATTCTGTTTTCATTCCTCATTCTCTCAGAGTTGTTTAGACCTGTCTATCCTGTTGGCACCCTCTACATTTCAAAAAAAAAAAAAAAAAAAAGGGAAAACCGGATATAAGTGAGTAGCACTAATGACCTTTCACAAGTGATGTGGCCTAGTGTGTTCCTATGGAGTCTAGTTTAGCGCATTGAGTGTTATACGAGTATGGATTGAATGAACAAATGATACGTCTCTTAAAGAATCTGGTTCTACTCCATCCTGTTCTTTACTAATATGTTGGTATTATATTTGCTAATATGACCGCACACCAGTCATCAAATAAAAAATGATAATTATTTTCTCAAAAAAAAAAATTATTCAGGCCCTTGCTGCACTTGAATTTTGAAATAAATTCTGCTTTTCGGAATTAGAAAACAGATGGGAGGGGGACGTTTGCAGATTTCTCTCTTTTTTAAGCAGTGATATATCAGCAAGATAGGTTAGTTTATTCTGCCGTAACAAATAACCTCCGGGTCTCAGTGGCCCGGTTTCTTTCTTTCCCACACTGTGTGTCCAACACGGTCAGCAGGTGGGCCCTGCTCATTTTAGTCATGCAACGACCCAGATTGGTGGGGGTGTGATCTTGACGTGTGATCAAGGTCGCAAGATCACTGCAGCATGGGAGAGGACGCTCCAGAGGATCTTGCTCCAAAATGACATGATCTGACCCTGAAGTGACTTATGTTGCTTCACCAGACTAGTCCTATGACCCCATTTAACCACAATCTGATATTTCTTGTACTAAAAAAGGGAAAACCGGAGGGCTTCCCTGGTGGTGCAGTGGTTGAGAGTCCGCCTGCCGACGCAGGGGACACGGGTTCGTGCCCCGGTCCGGGAAGATCCCACATGCCGCGGAGCGGCTGGGCCCGTGAGCCATGGCCGCTGAGCCTGCGCGTCCGGAGCCTGTGCTCCGCAACGGGAGAGGCCACGACAGTGAGAGGCCCGCGTACAGAGAAAAAAAAAAAAAAAAAAAAAAAAAGGGAAAACCGGATATAAGTGAGTAGCACTAATGACCTTTCACAAGTGATGTGGCCTAGTGTGTTCCTATGGAGTCTAGTTTAGCGCATTGAGTGTTATACGAGTATGGATTGAATGAACAAATGATACGTCTCTTAAAGAATCTGGTTCTACTCCATCCTGTTCTTTACTAATATGTTGGTATTATATTTGCTAATATGACCGCACACCAGTCATCAAATAAAAAATGATAATTATTTTCTCAAAAAAAAAATATGGCACAAATGAACCTATCTATGAAACAGAAACAGACTCACAGACATAGAGAACAGACTGGTAGTTGCCAAGGGGGAGGGATGGAGTGGGAGTTTGGGGTGAGCAGATGTAAGCTATTATGTATGGAATGGATAAACAACAAGGTCCTACTGCATAGCACAGAGAACTATATTCAGTATTTTATGATAAACCATAATGGAAAAGAATATCAAAAAAGAATGTGTGTATATATATGTATGTATAACTGAATCACTTTGCTGTACAGCAGAAATTAACACAACCTTGTAAATCAACTATACTTCAATTAAAAAAAAAAAAAGGATTAGTTATCCAAAACACTGACTCACGCATGCTGCTCTATTTCTGCCATATAAGCACAGTCTTGGTGTGTCTCTAAATCTCTAGGTCTTGGCATTGAACTGTAGAACTTTTAGAGGAGAAAATCAATGCATTGGCATAATAGACTTTGCTACCTCTTCCACGGTGTTGGCAGGACAGTTAATTAACATTATATTTCCTGCAATTGAATGCATGTGTTTTGAATTACTTTTTGCCTTGACTTTCATGATAACATAAGAGATATACTCCTTGCAAAAGATAAAATGAAAACAAAACACAAGGATCACAAAGGAGTATAAAGAGCAGCATTCTGTATGATTTGAAACTGTATATTTAAGGAAGTATGCTAATTTTCTGACAAAATGTTAATACTATTAAACTGTGGCGTTTAAATGTATTCATAGTCAGCAGAAAACTTTAGAATTTCTAGAGATATAAAACAAAAACCTGACAGCTTTATTAAATCCACTAGGGAAAAAAAATGTACCCAACTTATATCAACCAACTCTTCTTTCTCAAGTTCTGAGGGTCAATGCAGGTGGATTTTGGAGTCGTGTTTCCTACTACCTTGTAGATGGTACTAGCTTATTTCTAAATATAAACACTGGACAGAACAGAGAAGAGGGGAATATGAAAGAGATAAGGAAGCAGCAGAATCAACAATCCATAAAGAAAAGGGAAAGGACAGTTCTTGTGACACATAAGTATTTTTTTGTTTGTTTGTTTTTGTTTTTTTTGCGGTACGCGGGCCTCTCACTGTTGTGGCCTCTCCCGTTGCGGAGCACAGGCTCCGGACGCGCAGGCTCAGCGGCCATGGCTCACGGGCCCAGCCGCTCCGCGGCACGTGGGATCCTCCCGGACTGGGGCGCGAACCCGCGTCCCCTGCATCGGCAGGCGGATTCTCAACCACTGCACCACCAGGGAAGCCCGACACATAAGTATTAAATGGGTAATGGCAGGAGGTTAAGGAGTGGTGCTGGGGATTGAAAGAGCCTTATGATAAAGGGAAGAATACATTCAATAAATTACCAGCAGAGTACACAATATATTTTATCAAGCTCGGAAGTTGAGATATTTTAAAGTTCTGATTTTTCTTTATCAAAGTTCCATTTAGCAGGATAGTTTTCCCCCTCTAAGAGGCCAGTTTTGGGTTTCCCTGGTGGCGCAGTGGTTAAGAATCCGCCTGCCAATGCAGGGGACACTGGTTCGAGCCCTGGTCCGGGAAGATCCCACATTCCGCAGAGCAAATAAGCCCGTGAGCCACAACTACTGAAGCCTGCACACCACATCTACTGAAGCCCGTGCGCCTAGAGCCCAGGCTCTGCAACAAGAGCAGCCATCGCAATGAGAAGCCCACACACCACAATGAAGAGTAGCCCCCACTCGCCTCAACTAGAGAAAGCCTGCGCACAGCAACAAAGACCCAATGCAGCCAAAAAAAAAACACAATTGAGGTCTTCACATGACCTTTGCTTCTAAAAATAAATAAATAAATAAAAGTCTAGTGTTCTCATTTGCTAAATGCTATATAGTTCTTTCGACTTCTGTGCAGAGACTTGTTTCATGAATCACGGGAGGGAGATGCCTAAATATTCTTTACTGGTTGCTGCTTCTCCCAACACTGCATCTCTCTCTGCCATTGACTTTGATATTGGTTCAAATAGTCCTGTAATGCTGGTCCTTCTGTTGATTTAATCAATACATAGAATTAGTGAACTTTTCTTTAAAGGTGTTCAACCTATTCTTTACCCGAGGCATAAACTTCTCTGACAAGGTGAGAGCCATTCTGTGCTCTCTGGCACCTGTTGAGTGAAATTAGTGTCCTTACAGAAGCTGGGACTTTGGGGTGTTCCTTTTTAGCTGACACTTCAGAGAGCACGTGAACCCAATATGCACCGAAAGCTTTCACATCATCCTTTACAATGAGCCAGAAAACATTTTCCCAAGGTTTGAGAATTCATCCAAGTTTACCATGCTGTCACAGGGAACACTCTGAAATGACAGAGTACAATGCTCATCAACTAGCTAAGGTTTGACATTGGCTTCAGAATGACTAATGCTCAGAGAAAACCACAACATCAGGCTTCTTTGCCTCCCTCCTTCTCCATCTGGAGTTTGCGGTGATTTCCCAGATCAGGCTAAACGCCAGCACCATATAGAAGTTACAATCAGCGCTTGAGGGTAGTTTCTTGCAGCAAAAGGCAACTGAGCATTTTTTATTCCTAGTTCGAGCACACCATCCCTAAGTAGCCTTAGGGACTAAGAAAATAACTCAGATGAAGGGTATCTAGAAAGAAGGGGAAAGTCAACAAATTCTGAGCCTTAGTTGAACACCTTATTAATGATTTAGATTGATTTTAATAACCTCCAACTGTGGCAATGTCTCTTCTTATTTAAATAAACTTCTTATATTAGAATAGTTCTAGATTTGCAGATTAGAGCTAGTACAAAGTTCTTGAGTACCTCCCACACAGTTTCACCTATTTTAACATCTTACATTAATAGGGTATACATGCCACAATTAACGAACCAATACTGATACATTATTATTAACTAAAGTTCATACTTTAAAGAGGTTTCCTTAGTTTTTACCTACTGTTCTTTTTCTGTTCCAGATTCCGTCAGGATACCATGTTGCATTTAGTTGACATGCCTCCTTAGTTCTCTTGGCTGTGACAGTTTCTCAAAGTGTCTTTGGTTTTGAAGACCTTTGTTCCCAAACGCAAATTCGTGTGCTCAATGCACAGTGAGGCCAAACAAACCAAAACAGCGGAGTTTGCAGCAGAGAAAGGTTTATTGCAGTGCCATACAAGGAGAGTCGGTGGCTCACACCCCCAAAAAACTCCAAGCTCCCCGAAGGGTTTCAGCAAAGCATTTTTAAAGGCCAGGTAAGGGAGGGGCATCGCAGGTCAAGTGATCAGCTTGTGCACAATTCTCTGACTGGTTGATGGTGAGGTAACAGGGCGGTGTTACAGGCGTGAACATTATCAATCCTTAGGCACCAGCAGGTCTGGGGGTCACGTGCCCATGATCATCACGTAGTTAATTTCTTCCATTTGGTGGTGGTTTCTAGCGTCTGAAAAACTCAGGAAATACGCATGAGATACTGTTATCTAAGTACTTCAGAGAGGAGCTACAGCAGAGGATATGGGGGAGGGGTCTGTCCCGGGAAGGCCCCATAGGGTCCTGCTCAGTTACACCGTGACACTTTTGAAAAGCTGGGACAAAGTGAGAGAGTGGCATGGACATATATACACTACCAATTGTAAAATAGATAGTTAGTGGGAAGCAGCCGCATAGCACAGGGAGATCAGCTAGGTGCTTTGTGACCACCTAGAGGGGTGGGATAGGAAGGGTGGGAGGGAGGGAGACGCGAGAGGGAAGAGATATGGGAACATGTGTATATGTATAACTGATTCACTTTGTTATAAAGCAGAAACTAACACACCATTGTAAAGCAATTATACTCCAATAAAGATGTTAAGGGGCTTCCCTGGTGGCACAGTGGTTGAGAGTCCGCGGACACGGGTTCGTGCCCCGTCCGGGAGGATCCCACATGCCGCGGAGCCTGCGCGTCTGGAGCCTGTGCTCCGCAACGGGAGAGGCCACAACAGGGAGAGCCCCGCGTACAGCAAAAAAAAAAAAAAAAAAAAAAAGTTAAAAAAAAAGTACCAATCAGGTGTTTCGTAGAATGTCCTTTAGTTGGTGTTTTTCTGATGTTTTTCTCCCGTTTAGACTGAGGTAATGGGTTTTAAGGAGGAAGATCATAGAGGTAAACCATTTTCATCACATCACATCAAGGGGCCATGCTCTCCACGTCTTATCACTGATGATGTTAACCTTGATCACCTGCCTGAGGTAGTGTTTGTCAGGCTTCTTCACTGTAAAGTTACTGTTTCACCCCCTTTCGATACTCTACAGTTTGGAAGGAAATCACTGCACACACAGCCTCCACCGTGCTCCACTCCTTGAGAGCGGAATATAGCTAGATAAATCTTCCAGAGGGAGATTTGTCTATTCTCCCCCATTTCTTTCTTTATTCAATCATTTATTTATATTAGTATAAATTCAGATATTTATTTTTATAATTAGTGTTATAATCCAATACTACTTTATTTTGTTGCACAAATTATTTCAGCTTTGGCTATTGGGAGCTTGCTTTCAGTTGGCTTCTCTGCCACTTTAACATAGCTCTATTAATGTGTTTTTGTTTTGTTTGAAATCTGCTTTATTTTCTGACACTAGAAGATGCTCTGGCACTAAAAGATGTATATCTCCTGCACTTGTCCTAGAATCAGTCATTTCTCCAGGAATGTTCGGTTCCTTTTATTGGGGAATGGTATTAGAAACAAAGATCTGGGTGCTAGGCATCCACGTTGTTACTGTGGTATCGTTCATTTTACGCCCTCTCAGCTGACAGAGCAAGAAAAGTTATGTGCATATACTAACCCATGTAACTACACATATCTATAAATATTTCTACATGTACCTATCTTTACCCATATTAAGGCAAATACAAGGTCATACTAATATCACCAACTCTTATAATCCAGTGGAATCATTCTAGCCCCCTGCCCTTGCTTATCTGTAACCTCACATTTCAACAAGAAACCATCTGCCATTCATTTACTTAATTGTTCATTTCCAATATACAGGTATATTGGTTTCCAAACTGTTAACCCACACCCCTATGAGAAATGCTTTTATCAAGTAGAGTACAGTGCTTATGTACAGTTCCTTTTAACGTTAAAGAGTCCACTCATTTCCAAGGTTATTTAGGTCAGCATCTTCTTCCCCCAACCCTTCGGTGAGGTTATTTAAGGCATTTTTAATTTAGTTGGATTTTTGTGTTACATTTTATATTTCATCCTGGGATCCCCTAACTTCCTAATAAACTTTAAAATTTTTGCTTATGTTAAGGTTCACTCTTTGTACTGTCAAGTTTTATGGATTTTGACAGATACATAATGTCATGTATCCACTATTATGGTATCATATGGAATAATTTCAGTGCCCTAAAAAATCCCCTCTGCTTCACCCGTGGAACACCTTCCCCCATTGGCAATCACTGATATGTTTGCTGTCTCTATAGTTTTGCCTTTTCCAAACTGTCACATGAATGGAATTATACAGTATATACCCTTTTTAGACTGCCTTCTATCACTTAAGAATATGTACATAGGATTCATCTATGTCTTTGTATGGCCTGAGATCTCATTCTTCTTTTTTTTCCCTGAATGTATTCCATTGTATGGATATACCCCAATTTGTTTATACGTTCACCTATTGAACAACATCTTGGTGGCATCTAGTTTTTGGTGATTATTAACAAAGCTGCTATAAACATTTGTGCACAGATTTTGTGTGGGCATAAGTTTTCAAATCAATTGGGTAAATATCAGGGAGTATGACTGCTGGATTGTATGGTAAGACTATGTTCAGCTTTGTAAGAAACTGCCAAACTGTCTTCCAAAGTGGCTGTACCATTTTGCATTCCCATTACCAATAAGCAAATGAGAGTTCTTTTTTTTTTTTTTTTTTTTTTTTTTTTTTTTGTGGTATGCGGGCCTCCCTTTGTTGTGGCCTCTCCCGTTGCGGG
>NC_041234.1:90717952-90729126 GCF_002837175.3 Physeter macrocephalus | reverse complement strand
GCACAGGCTCCGGACGCGCAGGCTCAGCGGCCACGGCTCACGGGCCCAGCCGCTCCGCGGCATGTGGGATCCTCCCGGACCGGGGCGCGAACCCGGTTCCCCTGCATCGGCAGGCGGACGCGCAACTACTGCGCCACCAGGGAAGCCCCAAATGAGAGTTCTTGTTGCTTTGCATCCTTGCCAGGAGTTGGTATTGTCAGGGTATTTGTTTGTTTGTTTGTTTGTTTGTTTTTGCCATTCTAATACATGTGTGCAATGTTTTCTTTGAACTTATCTCACTGAGCAAATGGTTTTCTATCCCTTCCTTGCAGGAAATCAAACTATATTGCTGATCTGGATGTATGCATGAAAGGAAGAGAGAAAGAATTTACTCAAAAATTACTTGGCAATTTTCCTACAAACAACACAATAGTAATGATTTCCTACACAGTAATGGGCTTTGTGCAAGTGTTTTCAGAGCAGCCCCTTTCTCCTTTAAGTTTCCTTCAGAGGCACATAGGTGGTTTAGGGGAGTGAAGAGCCCTTTGACATTCTGTAACAATCCTCTGTAAAAATCCTGTTCTACTACCACATGATAGGTGCAGGCTGGAAAGTTGGATATAAATTTTCTTTTTACTGGAGATTAATCAATTTCACTGCATCAACGCATCTTAGCATACAAAGATTTACCAAGCCACTTCTCAGTATCCTTTTACCTTCTAACCTTTAGCTCCTTGTCACACATTGAACTGCTGCAGTAGTTGTGAATCTCAGAAAAGCGTAAGTATGGAGAATGTGAAAGAAGAAGAGGTCTGTGAAATCCTCTAGATATGAGACAGAATATTTTGCAGGGATGAGGCATTGGTCCCATCTCGTTACTGAATGTACCAGCATGAGAGTACCATCAGGGAAATTACCATCAAGTAAAAAAAAAAAAAGGAAAATCACCTAAGAAGAGAATAGTTGGTAGGCTGGGCAAAAGACTTCTGTTCAGGACAGAATGGCATATTTCATGTTCCCTTCTCCACCTCCACCAGGCAACTGTGACTTCATACTCCTAGTTGTTCTATTTCTATGATCTCTCCCTCTAATCTATTTTTATTCTATAGGCTACTGCTGGTGAAGTCATGTTGTTTTCCTGCTCAAATACTCTTACTAGCTCTCCACTGCCTTCAGGACCAGCTTCAATCCTTGTCTTACCTCCAAAACTCACTACAATCTAGCCTTAAACTATTACTATAGTCTTTACCACCTACCTCTCTCATTCATTCAGCACCTCAAACTCTAGACAGAATGGACAGATCACTTGAAATACGCCCTGTGCTTTCCCATGCCTTTACATACCACATTACTCCCACTTCACATGCCTTCCATTCCCTCTCCAATCTCCATATACTTATTCCCACCCATCTTTCTGAGTCTAGTTTATATGCCATTTATTCTATGCAGTTTCTTTGACTCTCCTAGTTGGAAGGAACTAATTACTTTAAAACTTCCTCACCGTTTGTTTTTTATTCTTTTTTCACAGCACTTTACTTCCTACTCTGTATTAGTGTTCATTAAATATAATGTTATTTCATCATTTCCTGGGCTTTTAAAGCAGTTTTTTTCTCTTTCTCATCCCCCTGGTTTCCAGTTTCATTTGCCAACCTTCTCTGCTTGAAGGAGGAAGATAGGAAAGGTGGGCTGATGATCAGCCATTGCCTAATAAGTTACCACTCTTGCATGGTGAACATTCCCTAGGTCTCTTCTCTAGTCTGACTCAACAAATAATCCCAAATAATTTAGAGTTGGCTGATATTTTATTTTAACCATAATTTGGGGAGTCTTGACCTTCTTTTCATTCCCCCTATCATAACAGCCTATGACTGGCATGTAAAGCATTGAACATGAGCAGTCAGAACCCATGGTTTGGAAAGATATCTTGTGTTCATGGGTTGGAAGAATTAAAATTGTTAAAATGTCCATACTACTCAAAGCCATGTATAGATTAAATGGCATTTTTTGTAGTAATAGAAAAAAAAATCCTAAAATTCGTATGGAATCACCAAAGACACCAAATAGCCAAGGTAGGTCTTGAGAAAGAAGAACAAAACTAGAGGTATCACACTTCTGATCTCAAGCTATATTACAAAACTACAATAATCAAAAACAGTATGGTACTGGCATAAAAACAGACACATAGACAAATGGAACAGAATTGACAGTACAGAAATAAACCCATGCATGTACAGTCAACTAATATTTAACAAGGGAGCCAAGAATACTCAATGGAGAAAAGAGTGTCTTCAATAAATAATGTTGGGGAACTTCCCTGGTGGTGCAGTGATTAGGAGTCTGCCTGCCAATGCAGGGGAGATGGGTTTGATCCCTGGTCTGGGAAGATCCCACATGCCGCGGAGCAACTAATCCCTTGCACCACAACTACTGAGTCTGCGCTCTGGAGCCCATGAGTCACAACTACCGAGCCCTCATGCCACAACTACTGAAGCCCACACACTCTAGGGCCAGCTTGCTGCAACTAATGAGCCCACATGCCACAACTACTGAGGCTCACGTGCTTAGAGCCTGTGCTCTGCAACATGAGAAGCCATTGCAATGAGAAGGCTTTGTATAGATTAAATGGGATTTTTTGACATAATAAAATGTCACGGCAATGAAGAGTAGCCCCTGCTCACCGCAGCTAGAGAAAGTCCATACAAAAAAAAATTTTTCTAAATAAATAGTGCTGGGAAAACTGGATATTCACATGTAAATGAATGAAATTGAACCCTGGTCTTATACCACTCACTAAAATTAACTCAAAATGGATTAAAGACTTAAATGTAAGAACTATAACCATTAAACTCCAGGAAGAAAACAAACATAGGAAGAGAAAGTAGTCAATGATTTTTTTGACTATGACATCAAAAGCACAAGCAACAAAAGCAAAAATAAACAAATGGGACTATGTCAACTAAAAACCTTCTGCACAGCAAAAGAAGTGATCAACAAAATGAAAAGGCAACCTGCAAAATGGCAAAAAGTATTTGCAAACCACTATCTGATAAGGCGTTAATATCCAAAATATATAAGGAATTCATACAACTCAATAGCAAAAAACAATTTGATTAAAAAATGGGCATAAGGATTCAAGTGGATAATTTTACAAAGAAGATATACAAATGGCCTACTGGTACATGAAAAGGTGTTCAACATCATGAATTATCAGGGAAATGCAAATCGAAACCGCAACGAGATATCACCTCACACCTGTTAGGATAGCTAATATCAAAAAGACAAAAGACAACAAGTATAGGTGAGGATGTGGAGAAAAGGGAACACTTGTATGCTGTTGGTGGGAATATTAATTGGTTCAGCCACTACGGAAAACAGTTTGGAATTTCCTCAAAAAATTAAAAATAGAACTACCATATGATTCAGCAACCCCACTTCTGAGTATATATCCAAAGGAAATGAAATCAGGATCTTCAAGAGATATCACCCTTTCATGTTCATTGCAGCATTATACACAATAGCCAAGATATGGAAACAACCTAAGTGTCTGTCAGTGGATGAATGGATAAAGAAGATGTGAGATATATAGATATATATATATATATATATATACAAAACGGAATATTATCCAGCCTCAAGAAAGGACATCCTGCCATTTGTGATAACATGGATGAACCTTATGCTAAGTAAAATAAATCAGAGAGAGAAAGACAAATACTGCATGATCTCACTTATATGTAGAATCTAAAAAACCAAACTCATAGAAACAGAAAGTAGAAGAGCGGTGTCCAGGGGCTGAGGGGTGGGGGAAATGGGGAGAAGCTGGTCAAAGTATACAAACTTTCACTTATAAGATGAGCAAGTCTGGTGATCTATTGTACAACATGTGACTATAATTGACAATACTGTATTGTATACTTGAAAGTTACTAAGAGAGTAGGTCTTAAAAGTTCTTACCACACACATACACACACACACACACACACACACACACAAAGTAACCATGTGCAATGATAGATGTGTTAACTAACGTTATTGTGGTAATCATTTCAAAACGTGTACGTATGTCAAATCACCACATCGTACACCTTAAACTTACACAATGTCCTATGTCACTTATAGCTCAATAAAGCTGGGGAAAAAAAGAACTTATGGTTTTATTTAGCTTCATCAATTGCTTGTTTATCTAAAGCTAGTCTCTTTATTTCTTCAGCCTCAAGTATTGGGGTAAAAATGTGCTTCTTAATCAATGTATCAAATTTTGACTCACCCTTGAGTGGATGAGAGGCTAAAGAGAGGTTTTCCAGAATTATATTTTCCTTTAAAAATGCACCGGCTTTCCGGTTAAATATGTGGGATAAATTCAATAGCTTTTTCTTATTATGTCAAGCTACTTTAAATATTTCTATTTTGAAACCAATGAGTTAAAATTATTGGCCTTCAGACCTAATACACAAGTGATTTTTAAAAACATCTAATTGTTAGGCTTCCAAAGTTTCTTACAATAAACATTTGGTATGGAATATAGACTTTAAGGAGGAATAGCCAAGGGATCAGGGACCAAGATTTTAGTCCTGGCTCTGACACTGTGTGACCTTGGGCAAGCCATGTAACCTCTGGGTGATGTATTTCCTAATCTGTAAATTTGTGCTTTGGAACAGGTGGTCTTTGCATTCCCTCTCAACCTAAAAAAATGTATAATTTTAAAATGCAAAACCAAAAATTATTTTCCACTTTTAACTTCTACTATTGTACACTTAACAAAATCAAATCTGAATATATTACTCAGCTTTTCCCTAATAAAAAATTCTATTAAATTTTTTATCAGTAATAATAGTTTTATTCAGCCACTGATATTTTTATACCGTCTGTCGGAGTATTTACTTCCAGCCATTTTAGATTAAACTTGATAACTACTTAATTTCTCAAGTTCAGAAAGATGGAAAGTTCCATAAAGAATACAGTTGTCTTAGATTAGCCCTGGTTTCTTATGATATTCAATAACTTTTGTAAAATCTGCTTAGTTTTAAAATCAAATGCTATACTTTCAGAGATACAAACATGGCTCACTATAAATTCCCCAAAGTCTAAACGTTCCTTAACAAATTTTCCTCATAAGTCTGTTAGTTCAGTAATAAAGAGGTCAGGCTTTGGAGTCACACGTATCTGGGTGTATACACATGCCCTTCCAATGTTTAATTTTACATCCTCAAAAATATTATGTATTTATGATCACTGTCCTCATCTGTAAACGAAAGATAAGATTAGCATCTATTTATTGAAGTTCTGAGAACTGAATACCAGAATGCATGTGCAATTCCTGATACAGTAACCACTCAAAAAATGATAAATATCATTCTTGTTGTGAGCAACAGCAGGTTTAGCAATCTAATCAAGAAACTTTCACTTTTCTTTACCCCCACCCACTCTGTTTCACAGAACGTCATTCTGGTAGCTCCTGTTGACCACTGTGGTCCTATCTTTAATGGGGTTGTGACATCTGAGGTGGCCAGATAAGTCTACTGTTTCTGTTTATCACACTTTAGAAGAGAGCAACTAGTCTGTTGCTTAGGAGCCATTTCCCATACCATGAAATCACAAGAAAAAAGAAAAAGCTGACACAGGAATGGGCACAGATGAGCCATCTGAAGGTCCAGAGATTTTATGAAACAAATGGAGGAACCAGAGTATGGGTGAAGCACCCCATTTCTCTCAATGATCTAGCTGAAAACCCAGAAATAGCACACCAGGTACTCCATCCTGAATCCGCTGCCCTAATCATGTTCTCTGCGATTTCTACAGTGTAGTCATTTTGGTTTCTGTTTGAAAGATAAATGGTCTTTGGTGTTCAGTGACTCTTGGGTGAAATCGTGCTTAGGACATGGATGAAAAGCGAAGAATTAGAATCCAAAGAGTACTTCCAGCCTTTGTCACTTTATTTTCCATTTGGTTGAAAGTATACTCACTGAGCATGTGGATAAGGTCCCTCAGATAGTGACAACTGATAAAGAAGGAAGAGTATAGGCAGGTGATGAAAAGTTCTGGATTACTTGTGGTACAAACACAACGTAAATATTTCATAGAATATTGTATGTCAGAGTTGGAAACAGTCTTAGCATCTAATCCAATCTTCTCAATTTGCAATGAGTAAACTTATCCTTGCTTTAGGAACTGCCTTGCTCAAGGTTATATACCTATACGTGTCAAAGACCCAAAAGCTCAAATTAACTTACAGAGAATACAACATATTTATTTTTTGTTATAAATAAAATGAGATTAACGTGTGAGAAAAATACTCTGAGCCTCATTTTTCAAAGAAGAACCGACATATTTAAAAGGTAAGATTGTATATACAAGTAAATAATTCATAATTTCACTTAAATCAATTAAGTCCAGAAATATAATGATTTATGTAGCATATTTAAATATTGGATCTATCTTTTCCATATATTTTACAATAAATTCACTTGAAATGTTTTAATTAATTATTTTTATTTATTTTTATATTTTAATCAATTGTATGACTTCTAAATGAATGTGAAAGAGCATTGTAAACTGTAAAGTATAAGTAGATTACTAATAACAGTAACAATTTTGCAAATCAGGGTTTTTTTAACTTTTTAATCTACATTATATTCTTAAGATTATTTCTTGAAACATTCTGCATTAAGTAAATAAAATGATTCGTAACATTCATGCAATTTATTACTAAAACTTCCATCTCAGTGTTAATATGTTTGCACCCAAGCTATACTCTTTTTTATAATCAAAATATTTCTGTGACTGCTTCTTTCTTTTACTCCATGTGTAATGATATTGATGTACCGTATCATTGGTCTGATATGTATTTCCTTCCCTTTATTATCACTCCCAATAGGAAGAGAAGATTGTATAAGAAGCTGGGTCCCAATGCATCTCTGGAAATTTTTGTTAAATTGTGTATTCTCTACACCATTTGTTAAGAATTAGTGATTCACTCAGATTTATACAGGAATCAGGGGTCATTGTAACTGGAATTGAAATCCCCTATCATTTTCCCCTTGTTCAGCAGTTTCCTTCTGCTTAAAAGCAAAAATAACCATCTGAAAATCACTAAGAGGCATGGTTTACGTCTAGGGTTTCCATCCTTTTCAGGTTTCAAAAGCAATATTAAAAATTTTACTTCACACTAAAACTTCATTGTGCAGAGAAAATGTAATTTATTTATTTTGCCTATAACTAATTTAGGCTTCCTATTGAGTTTCCCACTCTCTGTTTGGTGAGGGTAAAAATTAATTTAATGTCCAATCCAGTTTAAATCTTAGTCTGATCTAATAAATTAAACAGTCTCTTTAGGGAGTGTTCAGGTTCTCTTGGTAAAAGAGCTTAGTCTCTAGGACAGTTTCCCCCTCCTCCTTACTTCTCTCCTAGGTTGAACGGGGGAGAGGGATATGGCTTTGGTGACCTCATGGCAGAAGGAATGCAGGGACCCTTGCATGTTAGGTCCCTGACCTCTTCTGGTCTCTGCGGTAATATCCTTTGCCCACATGGTTGCACGTTGCTGTGCTGTTATGTAGAGCCAAAGATGTGGCTAGTGTAACTCACAATCCCCATCTCTCTCTTGGCTTTTTCAGAGCTAGTGCCATTCTTGACTAAGACAAAATCACCTCAATTCCCACTCGTTGTTTATTCCTCATTCTCTCCACATCCTCCATTGAGCCAATTCACACAACAGTCCAGGCCTAGCCTGGGCTTCTGGATCACCTTTTGCTGCCTTGGAGCGTCCATAGGCAGTGCCACTGACTCTTAACCTAACATCTAATCCAGTCAAGGATAAGGTAACTCAGTAAAGCCAAACCCTAGGAGTTCTGTTTGCACAGCTAAACTAATACGGAGGTACCCCACGTTAATGTAGGGACAGCCTGAGAGGGTATTACTTTCCAGAGTCCTAAGTGGGGAATGAGGAGGAAGAACCCTCTGCCCCCGGGGTTACCCTTACTATTTTAATAAATTAATTGGGACCCACAATTTGGCTGTCACTTATTTAGTAAATCCCATCAGCGATCCTTGTCATAATCCCCTATGGCCAGAAAAATGCAAATCTTCCCTTCATCTTCATATACACATAACCGCTCTATGCACCTCTGTCCTAGCCTGGGCTTAATATACTAAAGGAGGAAAAGAAGGAATGTACAAGTCAACTGCTTGGATTACAAGGCTTTTTTGCCTCACAATAAGATTTTAAAAAATATTTGATTAACTTTTTCCTTTTTTAAAGCTTGCATTTTTTAAAAAAAGAATAGGCAGTAAGTATGTAACTTTTAAAGCAACAATGGAAAAACATTTACCAGTCAAAAAGAGCACAGTAAAGAAAAGGTAAAAGGAAGTAGAGAAAAAAATAGGGATAAATAGAAAGCAGAAAATAAGATAGGAGGCATTATTCAAATAAATAAGTAATCACAATAAATGTAAAGTGACCTAAATCACCAATTAAAAGTTAGATATTCTAACACTGACTTTTTAAGGGTACAGCTATATAATTTTATAAAAAATAAACTTAAATGTACAAACACAGAAATGTTGAAAAAAAAAGGATTAGGAAAAATACACCAGGATAAAAACAACTTAAAAATGTACTGATAGCAATATCACATAAAATATAATTAGGGGAAAATAGTAACAGCATGGTGAAAAACATTCAAATTCATCAGGATGGTACGAAATTCTAAAACCTGGGTGAACATTAATAGCCTATCTTCAAATAATTAAGGGGAAAATTGACAGAATTACATGTATAGATGAACAAATCCAGCATGATAAAATCTCTCTAGCAAATCTATTTCAGTAATTGATAGGTGAAGTGGACAAAATAATTAATAAGGTTTTCAAAAGTTTGATAAACTTAATTGACAAATTGGTTTAAAAGATGTATATTTGTATATTACCCAGTTCTAGCAATTATAGAATCCATACCCTTCTCAGGCATATAAGAAACATTTATGTGAAAGTGAAAGAATTTCTAGGTCTTAAAGCAAGTCTGAAAATATTTTAGAAAATCAACTATATAGACTACAGTCTCTTATTCAACTATAATTATTTTTAAAAATGAAATAACAAAAAAATCATTGAAATCATAAATAATCTGTGTAAGATAGGGTTAACTTGTGATTGGTCTCTGCTGGTGCTATGCTTATCCTTAGGGACACCTAGATGTATGCTACTGACCCTTGGTTAAGGCAGGGACAAAATGTACTAGCTAGTGCTTTAAAATGTGTGCATAATCAGATTTTGAGCATCAAAAGATGAATATCCTCCTTCTTTGCATTCCTTTTGTAACATCTTTATTTTTCTCTATATCATCACCCACTGCAGATACCTGTAAATGTCCTGGGTAAACCAAGTTGTGAATCTTGTACTGGTAAAGACACACTAATAATTTTTCAATACAGAGTATTGCAAGGGCAGGAAGAAGGGATGACTTTTCTATTCTTATAACAAGGAAGATAGAAATGGAGGTGTTTTTTTTAAGTAAGAGAGGTGAGATACAGCTAGTGTTATCCAACTCCCCCTCCCCATTCTGTTCAGCCCTCCACACAATTGCAAACATTGGTAAACCTTTAATATTCCAGATCGTCAAAGATAAAATTAATTCTGCCTAGAGAAATCTCTACTGCAGTATCAGTTGATATTTAAAAACAGGAAAAATAGGTGGGGAGAAAAATCATAGGGCTTACACATTTTCTTCTTCACCTCTCCTCCTCATCTACCTCCTCCTCCTTCTTTCTCTAAGTGGAAAGGAGAAACTATTTTAGGAACAAGATATGTAAGCAAATACAATATTCATTTAAGTGACAATTTACCAAATGATTTCTTGAACTTATGCTAAATTTTTTCTAAAAGCTTCCAAAGGTGGGCATGATAGATATATTTCACAGCTATTTGTTGGCATGTCAGATCTTTCTTTTGTAGAAGTGCACAAGCTCAATTTAACTATTTGGGCTATCAGACACTTTCAGAAACAGGCTAATGGTGCCCCATTCATTAAATATGAAAACATCCCCTCTTCTGGGGATGGAGGCTGGTGGGTGGCATCTTTGCGCTTTCCTTTTGCCTGGTTCCAGCCAGTGGGCACCATCTTTGCCACCCCTCTAGGTGGTCGCAAAGCACCGAGCTGATCTCCCTGTGCTATGCGGCTGCTTCCCACTAGCTGTCTATTTTACATTTGGTAGTGTATATAAGTCCATGCCACACTCTCACTTCATCCCAGCTTACCCTTCCCCCTCCCCGTGTCCTCAAGTCCATTCTCTACATCTGCATCTTTATTCCTGTCCTACCCCTAGGTTCTTCAGAACCACTTTTTTTTTTTTTTACATTGCATATATATGTGTTAGCATACGGTATTTATTTGTCTCTTTCTGACTTACTTCACTCTGTATGACAGTCTCTAAGTCCATCCACCTCACTATAAATAACTCAATTTTGTTTCTTCTTATGGCTGAGTAATAGTCCATTGTATATATGTGCCACATCTTCTTTATCCATTCATCTGTCAATGGACACTTAGGTTGCTTCCATGTCCTGGCTATTGTAAATAGAGCTGCAATGAACATTGTGGTACATGACTCTTTGAATGATGGCTTTCTCAGGGTATATGCCCAGTAGTGGGATTTCTGGTAGTTCTATTTTTAGTTTTTAAAGGAACCTCCATGCTGTTCTCCATAGTGGTTGTATCAATTTACATTCCCACCAACAGTACAAGAGAGTTCTCAATTCTCCACACCCTCTCCAGCATGTATTGTTTGTAGATTTTTTGATGATGGCCATTCTGACTGGTGTGAGGTGATACCTCATTGTGGCTTTGATTTGCATTTCTCTAATGATTAATGATGTTGAGCATCCTTTCATGTGTTTGTTGGCAATCTGTATATCTTCTTTGGCGAAATGTGACTTACATTTTTATAAGGACCTTCAGATTAAAATAATATACAAATATATGTATATGTATGTACATATATATGTATATGTATAGATACACAAACATACACATTTTATGGTACAAAGACCAAAAGATCAAGTTGCAGAAATTTCTCTCTCTCTTTTTTTTTTTTTTTGCGGTACGCAGGCCTCTCACTGTTGTGGCCTCTCCCGTTGCGGAGCACAGGCTCCGGACGCGCAGGCCCGGCGGCCATGGCTCACGGGCCCGGCCGCTCCGCGGCATG
>NC_041234.1:90670487-90717810 GCF_002837175.3 Physeter macrocephalus | reverse complement strand
TGTAGTTTTGGTTTGCATTTCTCTAATGATTAGTGATGTTGAGCATCCTTTCATGTGTTTGTTGGCAATCTGTATATCTTCTTTGGAGAAATGTCTATTTAGGTCTTCTGCCCATTTTTGGATTGGGTTGTTTGTTTTTTTGATATTGAGCTGCTTGTAAATTTTGGAGATTAATCCTTTGTCAGTTGCTTCATTTGCAAATATTTTCTCCCATTCGGAGGGTTGTCTTTTCATCTTGTTTATAGTTTCCTTGGAACAAAGAATTTTATCTCCTACACAAGGCCACTCCTTCAAGACTGGGAAAGATGCCTGTTTTATCTGTTGCAAAGAAAAAAACAAGGAAAGTCAAGTAAAACAAAGAGACAGAAGAATATGTTCCAAACAAAAGAACAACATAAAACCTCAGAGGAAAACCTTAAAGAAACAGAGATAAGTACCTGATAAATAGTTCAAAGTGATGGTCACAAAGGTGCTCCCTGAACTTGGGAGTAGAATAGATACACACAGTGAGAAATTCACCAGACAAATAGAAAATATAAGAAAGTACCAAATAGAAATCAGAGAATACAATGATTGAACTGAAAAATACACTAGAGGGGTTCAATAGTAGACTAGATGAAGCAAGGATAGGATCAATGAACTCAAAGACAAGACAGCGGAATTAACCCAATCATGGCAGCGAGAAGAGCAAAGAATGAAAAAAAAAAGTAAAGATAGCTTAAGGGATTTGTGAGACAACATCAAGCAGACTAACATTTACATTATAGGGGTCTCAGAAGAAGAGAGAGATGTATTTGAAGAAATAATGGCTAAAGACTTCCTTAACTTGGAAAGAAAACAGATATTCAGATCCAGGAAGACCAGAAACTTCCAAAGAAACCCACATCAAGGCAAATTATAATTAAAATATCAAAAGTTAAAGACAAGCAGGAATAGAAAACAGTAAGAGAAAAACAATCTGTTATATACATGGGAACCCCCATAAGACCATCAGCAGATTTTTCAGCAGAAGCTTTGCAGGCCAGAAGAAAGTGGCATGATACATTCAAAGTGCTGAAAGAAAAAAACTTCCAACTAAGAATACCTTACCTGGCAGTTATCTTTCAGAATTGAAGTAGAGATAAAAAGTTTTTCAGATAAGCAAAAGGTAAAGGAGTTCATCACCACTAAACAGACCTAAAGGGAGAAATAGACAGCAATACAATAATAGTAGGGGATTTTAATACCCCATTTACATCAATGGATAGATCATTCAGACAGAAAATCAATAAGAAAGCATTGGCCTTAAATGACACGGTGGATTAAACAAACTTAACAAATATATACGGAACATTCCATCCAAAAACTATAGAATACACATTCTTTCAAGTGTATGTGGAATATTCTCCAGTATTGATCATATGGTAGGCCAAAAAGCAAGTCTTAATATATTTAAGAAAATTGAAGTCATCTTTTCTAACCATAATGGCCTGCAACTAGAAATCAATTACAAGAAAACTGGAAAACTCACAAATATGTGAAGTTTAAGCAACATGCTACTGAATAACCAATTGAAGAACAAAGCCCAAAGTCAGTAGAAAGAAGTAAATAACAAAGATCAGAACAGAAATAAATGAAATAGACAGGAAAACAACAGAAACGATCAATGAAACTAAGATCTCACTCTTAGAAAAAGATATACAAAATTGACAAATTTTTAGCTAGACTCACCACAGAAAAAAGAGAATGGATTCAAATAAATAAAATTAGAAATAAAAGAGATGTTACAACTGACTCTGCAGAAGTACAGATTATAATGAGACTATGAAAAATTACATGCCAACAAATCTGATACCCTAGAAGAAATGGAATAATTCCTAGAAACATACAACCTACCAAGACTGAACCAGGAAGAAGTAGAAAATTTGAATAGAACAATTATTAGTAAGGAGATTGAATCAGTAATCAAAAACATCCCAATGAACAAAAGTCCAGAACCAGATGTCTTCACTGGTGAATTCTACCAAAAGTTCAAAAAAGAATTAATACCAATCTCTGTCAAACCCTCCAAAAAATCAGAAGAGGAGGGAACACTTTAAAACTCATTTAACAAGTCCAGAATTACCCTGATACCAAAACCAGACAAGGAAGCCATAAGAAAAGAAAATAACAGGCCAATATCCCTAATGAACATAGATGAAAAAATCCTCTACAAAATATTAGCAAACTGAATTCAACAATATGTTAAAAGGATCACATACCATGATCAAGTGGGATTTACTCCAGCGACACATGGATGGTTCAACATCTGCAAATCAATCAATGTGATACACTGCATTACTGCATTGACAAAATGAAAGGTAAAAATCATATGATCTGAAACATTGTAAATCAACTATACTTCAATAAAAAATTTTTTTAAATCATCTCATCAGATCATCTCAACAGATGCAGAAAAAGCATTTGCCAAAATTCAACATCCATTTGTGATAAAACTCTCAACAAAGTGGGTACAGAGGGAATGTATCTCAATGTAATAAAGGCCATATATAACAAGCCTACAGCTAATATCATACTCAACAGTGAAAAACTGAAAACTTTTCCTCTAAGATCAGGAATAAGACAAGAATGCCCACTTTTATTCCACATAGGATTGGAAGTCCCAACCAGAGCAATTAGGTAAGAAAAAAAAAAAAATAAAAAGCCTCTAAACAGGAAAGGAAGAAGTAAAATTGTCACTCTTTGAAGGTGACATGATATTATATATAGAAAACCCTAAAGACTCCACCAAAAAAAACTATTAGAACTAATAAACAAATTAAGTAAAGTTGCAGGATACAAAATCAATACACAAAAAGCTGTTCTATTTCTATAAACAGCAAACTATCAGAAAGTGAAATTAAGAAAATAATCCCATTTACAATTGAATCAAAAAGAATAAAATACCTAGGAAAAAGAATGATGAAAGAGGTGAAAGACCTGTACAATGAAAACTATAAAACATTCATAAAAGAAATTGAAGAAGACACAAATAAATGGAAAGACATGTCATGCTCATGGATTAGAATAATTAATATTTTTTAAATGTCCGTACTCTCCAAACAATCTACAGATTCAATGCAATCCTTACCAAAATTCCAATGGCATTTTCCACAGAAATAGAACAAACAATCCTAAAAATTTTATAGGACTACAAAAGACCCCCAATAGCCAAAACAATCTTGAGAAAGGAGAGCAAAGCTGGAAGCATCCTGCTCTCTGATTTCAGACTATAATACAAAGCTATAGTAATGAAGACAGTATGGTATTGACATAAAAGCAGACATATAGATCAATGAAACAGAATAGAGAGCCCAGAAATAAGCCTCCACATATATGGACAATTTATCTATGACAAAGGAGCCAAGAATATACAACAAGAAAAGACAGCCTCTTCAATAGATGATGTTGGGAAAACTGGACAGCCACATGCAAAAGAGTAAAACTGGACCATTATCTTACACCATATATAAAAATTAACTCAAAATGGATTAAAGACTTGAATGTGAGACCTGAAACTACAGAGCTCCTAGAAGAAAACATATGTGATAAACTATTGGTCTAGGAGATGATTCTTTGGACCTGACACCAAAAGCAAAGGCAACAAAAGTAAAAACAAACAAGTAGGACTACATCAAACTAAAAAGCTGCACAGCAACAGAAACCATCAACAAAATGAAAAGGCAACCTACTGAATGGGAGAAAATATTTTCAAATCATATATCTGATAAGGGGTTAATATCCAAATATACAGTTGACCCTTGAACAATACGGTGGTTAGGTACTGACCCCCAGCACAGTTGAAAACCCATGTATAACTTTACAATCAACCCTCCATATCTGTGGTTCTGCATCCTCAGATTCACCCAACTGCAGATTGTATTGTACTGTAGTATGTATTTATTGAAAAAGGTTTGTGTATAGTGGACCCATGTAGTTCAAATCCACGCTGTTTAAGCATCAACTCTATATAGCGAACTCATACAACTTATTAGCAAAAAAATCAAACAATCCAATTAAGAAATGTGCAGAGGATCTGAATAGACATTTTTCCAAAGATGGCATACAGATGGCCAATAAATCCACGAAAAGGTGCTTAGCATCTCTAATTTTCAGGGAAATGCAAATCAAAACCACAGTGAAATATCACCTCACACCTGTCAGAATGCGGTCATCAAAAACGAGATAAGTGTTGGTGAGGATGTGGAGTAAGGAACACTTGTGCACTGTTGGTGGGAATGTAAATTGGTGCAGCCACTATGGAAAACAATACGAACGTTCCTCAAAAAATTAAAAATAAATCTACCATATGATCCAGCAATCCCACTTCTGGGTATATATCCGAAGGAAATGAAAACAGGATATGGAAGAGATATATGATCTCCCATGTTTACTGCATCCGTTCTGTATAGAAATTCGGAAACCTTCACTGGAGGTGAGACTTGTATAACAGGAGCTGACCGTAGATGCTTTAGTCAGAAACTATCCTAGGAATAACTAGTCCTAGCTCTACTGGAGAGGGCTGAAAAATAAAATATTCCATTATGATTAGCATTAAAAATTCCACAAAATATCTCAAATATCCAGGTGTCTCTTTGACTATGGTATAAGACCTAAAATTTTTTCCATATAATGTGTGTTTTCTCCTCTGGGGAAAACTGGGAGGGCCTCGAATGGACTAACTGCAAGTTCTCTTTCCCCTGTGTTCCCATCATAAGGTCCTCTAGCCAAACAACCCTCCTTATCAAGGGGACCAGGCACAGTGCCTGCTTATCCCTGAATAGCAGGTTTCAGTTCCCTGGTAGCCAGAGGAATTAGTCAAACAAGTCACTCACATTCTTTAACAGGAACCAAGGGTCATCTCATTCTCTTGCTACTACAAAACCTGCATCTTACAGCTCCTACTCGTTCATTCTATTCCGGAGTGCAACCCTCGTGTGGTCCTTAGTGGTATGTTTCGAATATATATGACTGATAAACTGCTGTCAGTCTCATCTGTTGAATTTCAGTGTTATGTGTTCAGCCATCCCCATAAACCTAGGGAGGGACTCCTTCTCTCACCAATGGGGTGAAGAAGAAGTGAATAAACAATTGGCATCATGAACAAGGGGGCTCAACAATGACCAATGACATCTAGGCCTGGTCAGCTTTAACTGCTCTTGGCTAATGAATCCTGTGATACAGCAGCAGCTGCCTGGGACAGAACTGCCAATCGCTGGTGGGCTTGTTCTTTGGCTTGCAGGGCACTTTGTTGTCTCTCTCATGTGTTGCCATATCTTCCCACCCACCCTAAAGTACTCTCATCTCTGAGATAAGATATGCTGTTAATTGGTTATACCCCAGGGTGACATGCCATTGGGTTCAGCCTGTGTTTGGCAGTGGTCTCTGAGGCTCCCATCTGTAACGGCAGTAACAATACAGTGTCCTAACCTGTTGGTGCTGAGTCCTGCTTACCAAGGTTTGGGCTGGTGACCATCACTGGCTGCTTGGGGCAGCCATAAGGACATTTTTTGGTGATTGTACACTCCTGTGATTGACCCAGGGAAAGCTCTTTGTGAAGTTTCAGTTAAAGAAGGAGACCACCACCACAGGGAGAATTAAGCATGGCATCCCAATTGCCAAATAGTCATTGTTGTTTAGGTAAGGATAGCGACCTTGCTTGTTTCCTGTGCTGCTCCTTTGCTGCTGTCATACACTCTCCAGGCTCCTAAAGCTGTTGAGGTGCAAATCCATTACTGAGGGCAGCCTGTGGCCCAGACACTAACAAGAAAAGAAAAATGGAAGGAGCATTTGGTCTTAGCCCTTCCCCAAATACCAGAGGTAACTCAACTTCTCTCCCAATGCAAAACCCCTAGCCAATGTGCCTCGCCTGGGCTTACCAGGCTGCCAAAGGGCTAATCTTGCCATCACGATGTTTGATGACCACCAACTAACTGATCCATAGAAAAAATGACCTTACTGCCTGTGTACACTGATCTGGGGAAATTGACTGGAGGAACCTACGACTGTTTGTAATGTGGGGGCCCAATCTCCTGCACCATTCCCTATAACTACCCAGAAACTCCATACCATGGACAGAAAGACAGAAACTAAATGCTTCAACTTTACATGGCTAGAAATCCAAAATATTCTAAGACACTACATCCAGAGAGAAAGGAAGAAAGAAAGAAAGAAAGGAGGAAAGAAGGAAGGAAGGAAGGAAGAAAGGAAGAAAGGAAGGAAGGAAGAAAGAAAGGGAGAAAGGGAACAAGCCAGCAAACCTGTGCAGCAAGAGAAAGCGGGACCTCAGTGGAAGATTGTCTTAAGCCATTGACCTCAGGGTTCTGAGCCCAGCATTCTTCTTCTGCACCACTCTGCCGCCTATGCCCATTCTGCAACAAAAGTCCTGAATGGGAGTTATAAGGAAAAGCACCCATGGTACCCCTATGACACAGCACAAGGGTTAATTCTAACCCAACGTAAGCCTTGAGTCCTTAAACAACACAACCATTGCCGTGGGGGAGGCTCCCAACCTTGAATACACTGATTTTTTTAGGGGAACCACTGACCGGAACTGCACACCCTGGCTAGGTAACCATTTGCTTGAGTTGTTTTACAACAGGAGGTTCTGGTAAGGAACATGGAACTAACAAGCCACCACCAACCAGAAGAATTTGGGAAAGGTCAAAAGGAGAGAGGAGACACCAGTCCATATGTCCTACCAACCTCCCAGAATCCTCGTTGCTGGAATTCATCTTGGCTGAGCTATGCATGCACTACCAGGAAGGACCCTGAGTCAGAATGATTGGCCAGAGACAACCCGGAAACTAACCCCATCACCATAAAACCCAAGACTGCGAGCCACGTGGCAGAGCATTTCTCCTGGGTTCCCTTACCCTCCTGCTCTCCACCCGGGTGCCCCTTCCCAATAAAGTCTCTTGCTTTGTCAGCACGTGTGTCTCCTCAGACAATTCATTTCCTACTGTTAGACAAGAGCCCACTCTCGGGCCCTGGAAAGAGTCCCCCTTCCTGCAACAAGGTGAGGCTCCCTGTAGGAAGAAAGTTATGAACACGAGCAGGGTAAAGAGAACCCAGTGACAAAGTGATAATGACAAAAAGGGGAATAAAATTTTAAAACGTGGATACTACTGGAGGAAACAAACAAAATAATGAAAGAAAAATCCAGAATTTGACCCAATTGGAAATTTGAAATTTACTAAAATAGTGTATACAGCAAAAAGGTAAAAGTATGCTGTTTGGCTTTTGCATCTCTGCTACATAGGTTCTGAATTAACTTGAACATCTGTTAAGTCACACCAATTGGCAAAACTTCATGAACATCATCAATACTGGGGCTCAAATTAGAGTTATGCCTAGGAATGCACTAAATTTAAACATGGTTCTCCTATAATCTTAGGGGAGTTACAGTATATAAAATAGAGGACAAATAGGTATGCCTCACCTTAACCATCATTTCCATTGCCTAAATTTTCCATTGTTATAGCACTGACAGGCTTGAAATATCCAAGTAGCATGGACACTGTAACCCAATGAGTAATAAATTAAAATTAAATAAATAGTTGACAGAAATTGGCTTAACAAAATAAAATCCCATGGACAACACTCCTCCCAGGTAAAAATAGTTAATATGGCCCAATCAATGTAAATTAAACCAGGGTCTTTAAGGATTTAAACTTATTTATAAGACCTAGTGGTTGAAGGGGTGATTATCTCAGCTGCTTCTCCATTAAACATCTCATTTTGGCCTGTTCTTAATCCTGGAAAGAATGATTCGGGCCTCATAATGAAAAAGGGTAAGACCCAAGGGTCAGCACAATTGATCACCTGTCAGGCAGTCGTTGCAGAACTGGCTTCCCTGGGCAAGAAATGTCCGTACCTGCACAAGTTTACAGACTCCTGGACCATTGCCCAAAATTTGTCCCCTGTGGGGTAAAGAACTCGGAGAAGCTCTTGGCCTCACAGATACCCAAAATGTAAATCAAGGTAACAGTATATGTCTCTACATATACTAAAGCCACAACACAAAGCTCCACCAGGACACTCCTCGTGCCCTTTGGAATTCCAGGCATTACCGGTAGGGACCAAAGCACTAGTTCCACTTCTCAAAATATACAATGTTGAGCTCTTGAAGAAGGTATTCAATGGAACTTCCACCTCTCCTACAGGCCCCGGCAGCTGGCTGAATTGGGAGGTATAATGGGCTTCTCGAAGAACTCCTATTTTAGTTTAAAAATGTCAAGTGGACCCCATGCTGGTTGTTACCTTTGCCACAGGCATTGATTAATCTAAACGTGTCCCCTCTGGGGACATGTACTCTCTACCACAATGCCACACAATTCCCTCGATATACTTTATTGGCCATAAAAAGGGACACTTCTAAAGTTTATGTTTTTTACGACAATCTCACCAAGTCCTTTTCCCCCTGGTCAAAGTAACTACTTTGCTTTCTAGGGAGGTACTTCTCTTACTCCCTAAAAGTCTTACTCATCATCAAGGTTTAAAGTGATGTCAAGGGTAAACTGTAGAATAAGTCCTAATATTATGGGTGCCTTGACATCTTGGGAAAGCAAGAGGGTCCCCTAGTCAAACAACACTCCTCATCACAGGGACCAGGCATAGTACCTGCTTATGCAGGTTTCAGTTCCCTTCCAACCAGCAGAATCACTTCTACAAACCAATCACATGCTCCCATAGGAACCAGGGGGCACCTCATCCTTTTGTTTACTAGAAAGCCTGCCTTCCACAGCCCCTGCTCGTCCATTCTGTACCTGAATGCAACACCTGTGTGGCCCTGCACGGCATGGTGTTCTCCTTCCCGAGGTTGTGAATATATATGACTAATAAACTGTTGTCAGTCTCACTTGTCAGGTGTTTGTCATGTGCTCAACCATCCCTATAACACTAGAACAGGACTCCCTCCCTCCCCAACAAGGTGAAGTGGAGGTGAATAAAACATTGACCACTCAAGGATCAAGGAAGTAGGCATTAATTTTTTTTAATTGAAGTATAGTTGATTTACAATATTATATTAGTTTTAGGCATACAACATAGCCACTCAATATTTTTATAGATTATGCACCATAAAAATTATTATAATTTATCGACTATTCCCTGTGCTGTATATTACATCCCAGTGGCTTATTTATTTTATAACTGGTAGTTTGTATCGTTTAACCCCTTCAGCTTTTTCACCCAGTCCCCTACCCCTCTCTTCTCTGGCAACCACTAGTTAGGTCTCTGTATCTATGACTCTGTTTCTGACTTGTTATATTTGTTCATTTGCTTTATTTTTTAGATTCCACACAGAAGTGAAAACATACAGTATTTGTCTTTCTCTGGACTACTTACTTCAGTAAGCATAATACCCTCCAGGTCCATCCATGTTATCAAATGGCAAGACAACTAAATATCAAAAAAAAATCTGATTACAAAATGGGCAGAGGACCTGAATAAGCATTTTTCCAAAGAAGATATACAGATGGCCAACAAGCACATGAAAAGATGCTCAACGTCACTAATTATTAGGAAAATGCAAATCAAAACCATGAGATACCACTTCACACCTGTCAGAATGGTTATCATCAAAAAGACAAGAAATAACAAGTGTTGGTGAGGACACGGAAAAAAGGGAACCCTAGTACCCTGTTGGTGGGAATGTAAATTGGTGCAGCCACTGTGGGAAGCAGTATGGAGGTTCCTAAAAAAATTAAACATAGAACTACCATATGATCCAGCAATCCCACTCCTGGGTATTTATTTGAAGAAAATGAAAACATTAATTTGAAAAGATATATGCACCTCAGTGTTCATTGCAGCATTGTTTACAATTGCCAAGATATGGAAGCAACCTAAGCGTCCATTGACATGGATGGATAAAGAAGATATATTTATATGTAATGGAGTATTATACACATATCAATATATATAATGGAGTATTACTCAGCCATAAAAAAAGAATGAAATCTTGCCATTTGTGACAACAGGCATTACTTTTTTTAGGTATAAATTAAGAACAGAGTGGGCAAAATAATTTCTGAAAAAGAAAAGCTATGAGACAGGCCTCACCTGACCAGATATTAAAATGTACTATGCAGGCATGGTAAATAAAAGTGTTTGGCACATACACAGTCAGATCAATAAAACAGAAAACAGTCCAAAAGTAGACCAAAGTAAATATGGGAATTTAGTATATGATAAGAGTACTTGTTTTAAAGTAGAAAAGATAAACTGCTCAATAAATAATGTTGAGACAACTGGTTATCTATTTTGAGAGAAAAAAAGATAAGCCTGGATTCTTAACTCACTTTTTACTTAAAAATAAATCCAGATAGCTCACAGCTTTAAACATAAAGAATAGATTTGGAAAATGTTTCTTAGAAGAAAACATGGGGAAAATGTTCATATCGAGAAACTGGTGAAGCCTTCCTAAAGCAACACACAGGACCCAGAAGCTTTAAGGAAAAAGAATGATAAATTTAATGACATGAAAAATTTACAAATTTTCTCAGCAAAAAACACCCTAGAAAAGTCAAAAGATAAACGAAAACTGGAAAATATATTTACAACACATATAGCAAAGAAGGAGCTAGGTTTTCCAGATCTTTTTAAATAAGAAAAACATAAACCAAAGGATGGATATGCAAAGTGCACAAACAGGAAAATCACAGGAAGAAATATATGAATGACTTGTAAATATGGAAAGATGTTTAATCTCACCCATACATTAAAAAATCTAAATGAAAATAAGTATACAATATTATTTCTCTTATCAGATTGCTAAAGATCCAAATATCTAATCATACATAGAAGAATAGTGACCTACACAGAGTAGAGGAAGCTGTGAGCCAATAGGCACTCTCTTATATTGTTGGTTGAAGGAAATATTGAAGAAATTAGTTTGGAGGACAATTAAGAACATTTATCAACATTTAAAATGCACATATCTTTTGATCCACTAACTCAGATTTTATTCTGTAGATATTTCATCCTAAATATACATACATCCACACACAAGGATATTTATTGCAGATCGGTTCATAATAGCAGGAGGAGAAACACTCCTCATGCCTTTCTTTTTTTTTTTTGCGTTACGCGGGCCTCTCACTGTTGTGGCCTCTCCCGTTGCGGAGCACAGGCTCCGGACGCGTAGGCTCAGTGCCCATGGCTCACGGGCCCAGCCGCCCCGCGGCATGTGGGATCTTCCCGGACCGGGGCACGAACCTGTGTCCCCTGCATCGGCAGGCAGATTCTCAACCACTGCGCCACCAAGGAAGCCCCCTCATGCCTTTCATTCAGGTAAATGTTTGAATAAATCCTGTGCAATGTTAAGCTAGTCAAAGAACGTGCCTGATTTCTATGTACCTAATAAAAAGTTTCTCAGATATTCAATACATGCATACCTTGTTTTATTTCACTTCGCTTTATTGCACTTTGAAGACACTGTTTTTGACAAATTGAAGATTTGTGGTAACTGCGTGAAGCCAGTCTTTCGGCGCCATTTTCCCAACAGTATTTTCTCACTTTGTGTCCCTGTGTCATATTTTGGTAATTTTCACAATATTTTAAACTTTTAAGAAATTATTATTATATTTGTTATGGTGATCTGTGATCAGTGATCTTTGATGTTACTATTGCAAAAAGATTATGACTCGCTGGAGACAGATGATTATTAGCATTTTTAGCAATAAAGCGTTTTTTAATTAAGGTATATATCTATTGTTTTTTAAGACATGGTATTGCACACTTCATAGACAGCAGTATAGTGTAAACATAACTTCTATATGCACTGGGAAACCAAAAAATTGTGTGACTCTCTTTATTGCAATATTCACTTTATTTCAGTGGGCTGGAACTGAACCTGCAATATCTCTGAGGTATGCCTGTATATGATTAACTGTACAAAAGGAGAATACAGAACAGTGTGAAAAGTATGCTCTTATTTGTGTAAAAGAAAAATGGATATCACTTCTATATGAAAGCATACAAAAGACACTGTAAATAGTGTGTGCCTCTAAGGAAAGGAGGATCTGGGTGTCCAGGGTGGTAGGGAGATCTCTCTTATATTGTATACCCTTTGCCTTGTTGAAAAATTTTACCATTTGCATGTATTACTTTTTCAACAGAAGAATGTTGTGAATTAAGACAAAAGAAGGAAAGAGAGTCATGGGACATTTGGTTTGAGAATCAGACAGAAAGCATTCCTCTTAGCATGTATAACACCTGAAATAAAAGAGATATTTATGAGTGTCGCCTTGAAACAGCAGAGGAAGGGTGTGGTTTAAAAGTTTCTAGCAGGCAAGGGATGGTAAATGGAAATTAATTGTACAAATACCATTATTAAGAATTTAAGATTTGTAGAATATCATTGGTGAGCTCTTTGTTTAGTGTGCTGTTTTTGTTGTTGTTTTTAACTTTATTGAGGATTAATTGATAAATATAATTGCATATATTTGAGGTGTACAATGTGATGATTTGATATGCGTTGTGGAATGATTACCAAAATCTAGATAATTAACACGTTCATCACCTCATTTCACATACTTAATGCTTTTGTTGTTTATTTACTGTTTAAGAGCTTTCATCACTTCACTCAAGATTTTTGTTCCCCCGACATTATTTTCCCATGTATTTTTCCTAATATTGAAATAATTTTTTGGTGTTTCTCTCATCATAAAAACAATAGACATTCATTATAAAATATTCATATAATATAGAAAAGTATAAAGAATATGTAAAAAGTATCTCTAAACCTGCTACCTGGACAAAATGACTGCTATATTTTGGTGTCTATTCTGCCAGAATTATACATATGTATTAGTAAATATTATAATAAATACTATAAATTATGCATTTAACAGTGTAATACATACAAATTTATAATCAAATTTTACAACCAACATTAAATAACAGACAAGTTTCTGTGCCAATTACTAAGGCTGTATAGCATCATATCATCATACATATATCATCGTGTGTAATGAATGCAAAGTGTACTGTAGTGTTGAAGTTTTAAAATTTATTTACCGAGTTTATTATTTGTGGATGTAAACAGGGTTTTTAATTCCTTAAGCAGCATCTCACCTGCAACTGAGATTTGCAGAAGAACTACTTTATATCCCACATAACATTCTGTAGAATGAATATATATGAATGACATTCATTAACTGCTCGTTGAAATTGAGTTCTTTCCAGGGTCTTTGAGGATTCATAGATGAATCTATTATAAGAATCGAGAAAAAGTGTTTTAAGAGTACAAAGGAAGGAGCAATTTATTTGAGATGATGAAATGGTGGAAAAAGCTTTATGGGGAAGTTAACATTTGCACTAGTCTTTGTAGGAGGGACGAGGAAGCGCATTCTGTGAAGGAAGTTTAGAATTTTTAAAAAGGTGAGCAAAGAGTCAGCGGGGAGAGCCTGGTTAGCTCTCTAGACAGTGCTCATAAATTGCCAATTAACTTGGTGAACTCTCTACTGTATCCAGAAACTGGCATTCAGGCAGTTTATCAGGAGTCCTTTATTTATTTATCATACATATTGTGTGTAATATTTATAGTATAAAATATAATGGAGGGTATAATTAATAATAACTTGGTAGCTTGGCATTTTTTTCAAAATATGAAGCAAATTTAAAATTCATCCAAAATTATATAAGCTTTTATTAAATATCTTCATAAATTAGACATCAATTTTAGCAGTGGAACATGAAGATGTATACATTTTTCCAGTTTAATTTAAAAAATATTTTTAAAACTACAGAGTTCATATTTGTCAATATTTTTGATTATGTTATTTATAAATGTACATTTAAGGATAAAATGTACTTTTGTCTTTCTGCCAACCAGAAACATATTTATTTTGTAAAATGTTTTGGAGCTTCTGTTTTCACCCCAGAGATGTAGAGAACTTGAATGAGCATTGCTGTCACTTTAAAAACGGAGAAAAAGCTAGACAAACTGAAAATGAACGAACTTTCTTGAGCTTTCCAGAGAACTAAATTTTCAGGCCCAAAGAGTAACTAAAAATCTGGAAAAAACAGGTCTCTGAAGGGAGAAAGAGGACTTACTTTTATTTATTTATTTATTTATTTATTTATTGGCTTGTGGGCTCTTAGTTCCCTGACCAGGGATTGAACCCGGGCCCTTAGCAGTGAAAGTGTGGAGTCCTAACTACTGGACCGCCAGGGAATTCCTGGGGCTTACTTTAAAATGCATATAGTAGTCCTTATCTTCACTACTAAAAATATTAGAAAAAGAGGTATGAGTAATACACAATTAGTGGAGATGAAATAGAATCATAAAAATACTCAATTAAACCCAGATCACGTAGAAAGAGGGGAAAAGAAACATAGAACAAGGGGTACACACACACACACACAAACCAAATGTTTTCAGATGTTTAGTGCAACTATTGGCACATTGTAGGATGCTAGTAGGCTCAGTGTATATTGAATGGAATACCCTATAGGAGTATTTGAAATTGAAGTGATCAGGATTGGCCAAGGTTTGCTTATAGACAAGGTTGGACCCATTTGTAACCTTGTTGGATGACCAGGATGACCAGAGCAGAGAGAATATTCTTAGAAGGGGAGGGGGGTGGGAAGAGGTGTGTGTGTGTGTGTGTGTGTGTGTGTGTGTGTGTGTAGGATCGGGGTGAAATTAGAAAGGGGGTAGATATGGATGTGAACCAAGACTGATGTATAAGATGATAAATCATAAATCCCTGAGGTAGTTCAAGTTACACACACAAAAAGAGCAAGGCTAAGGATTTCTAGTTTATAAAACAAAAGATGGAAGTTTCCTGTTTGCTAACTCTCATGGATCCAGCAGTGGTATCTGTGCCCAAGAAAATCAATCTTGGTGCCATTTTGACTTGGTAGTGGCATGATGGTGGGGTGCAGGCTGCGGTGAAAAGAGGCTGCCAACTCCTGTTAGGTAACAAAGCCCTTTGGAACCTGCAAAATTCAAGGTGAGTTCTGTAGCAGCCATAGGACTGAAGGCACCTGGGATTAAATTCAGAGAGCTTCATCTTTTCTCATACCCCCCATTATTTGTTTCCCAAAGTGATGTTAAGCCTCAGCAAATCTTCAGGGAACCGCTGCATTTGGAGACTCCAGCTGTGCTTTGTTTCTATCTGCAAGCTGCTAGCAACACCCTATGGTGAATCTGCCCCTGCGGGATGAGACCTGGAAAAAGAAAAAGGGAAGAATCTCTAAATGTAAAGCTTTTCAAAATGGAGACAATGTAAAGGATCCAGTGGAGCCAGTGAAGTAAAATATTACTTCTGTATTACAGTCACCTTACTGCAATTCTGACTAACCAAATGGGGCCTTGGTTTGCTTGGTTTCTGCCTGCTGAGCTTGGAGGATGATGGAAATTGAGCTAGTATAATGCCATAAATGCCAAAGAACAAGGACAGCACACTAGATTCCTTCGTGTGGAGGAGTAGAGAGTTTCATTTTATTCTGATGTGCACTTATGAAAAATTGGGACAAAAGTGGGAAGAGGAAAAGTGGGACTGGCACTCAGTTATTTCTCAAATTCATGTGAAATAAAAACAGTTGATAGTATCATGTGAAAAGTGTAGAACATTATGCTGTCTCATTCATTAATTCAGCTCTATCCTGATCTCCCTCACTGGTCTTAACCTGGCCCTTTCCATCCTCCACCATGGCTTTTCTTAAAAGTAAATCTGAGCATGTCTCTCCCCTACTTGAAGACCTTCAATGACTCTCTAATACCAATAGGAAAGAGCATAATAATCTTAGCAGATACTTTGTGATCAGATCCCACGAATATCTCCAGCTTTTTCTCTCTCTGAAACTGTCCCCACTCATGTACTTTATGCTCCATAAATATCAGAAAGCTTCTAATTTCCTGCACATACTCTATTAATGGCATGTTCCTATATCTTTGCACATCCTGATCCTTCTCTGGAATGCTGTTTCTGCACTATTCTGCCTAGATAACTCTCACTTCCTCTACCATGATCCAATAGCTTTTCACTCTCTCTGAGATTTCCTCCAACCTCATGGAGGAATATTTCCCTGTGCTGCCACTGTTACTTGTGCATATTTTTATCGCTGCATTCATTACAATGCATTGGAAATTAGTTACTTATATGTCTTCCATCATAGACCGCAAGTTCCTTGAGGCTAGAGACTTCTCCTTCTTTGGTTATCAGAGATTTAGTATATAATAAATATTCAGTGCATGCGTGGTCAATGTGGGATAAATCATTGTGGCTCTTAATGACTCCAAGAGCTCTAAGAAGATAGAATCTGAGCAGCATCTTCTATGGCTTGTTTGTTTTCAGACCCATCCTCCCAGGTGATCACTTAGACTGCAAGACTTTTCTTTAGACAATTGGTGGATAGTTTCTTTTTTCCAAAACCTTTTAAACTCTTCAATCTGTTGATCAAACAGTATGTACTGGGTGCTAAAGTAGGCCTATAAGTCATGGCTGCAGCCTTTGAGGAATTTGCAACCTGGTTCAGATTCCTGGGTTTGTATATGGACCGTGGTTACCAACCATACGGATGGCCTGGGATTGTCCCAGTTTTAGCACTGAAAGTCCCATGTCCTGGGAAACCCCTCAGTCCCAGGCAAACCAGATGGTCAGTCATCCTAGTGAAACAGAGCAGGATCCTATGGTCCTTGTCCCCCATGTCCTCAGCCTGCCTTTTGTCTGTGGGAAAACTTTAGCCAAAGAATAAGTTTAATCAGAGAACTGAGAAAATGCAAAAACAAAGGAAAACAGTCCAACAAGACTAAATAATAATAATTTAGGCATTAAACAAAGTCAAGGACTTTTAGTCCCTCTTCAAGAGCTATAGATAATATTCTGAACCGTATCGTTTGAGCTGCCTTGTAGATACTGAAACCCACACCAGGTGGAAGAAGTTAACTACATGATGACCAGGCTATCGCCGTGACATAAGCTGCCATAATTCCGAGAACTGGCCTCAAAGAAATGGGAACAAACTGACCCTGGAACAGAAGATTAACTAACTGTACTTAAAACAATCAAGAGACGCTGATCAGACCATCGATGACCAAATTCAAGATGACTATCAGAGCTGACTGTATTGTTTCTGCATGTAGCCCCCTCCGTCTACCTATAAAAGCTCTTGCCCCGATTGTTGGCGGGGAGGCAGTGGAGGGAGTCGGCCTTTGGACGGGCGTCCGCCCTCCCCATCCCCCCAGGTTGCCAGCCTCCAAAATAAAGCAAACTTTCCTTTCCACCAACCTTGCCTCTTTATAGGCTTTTGAGCAGGGAGCAGCCAGACCCCCCACTTTTGGTCACACTAAGAGATACTCAGTGTATCTTCTTTCTTCCTTATCCCTAATATAAACCAGAACAAGGGCAATCATAATTTGAATGTGAATACTACTGATAGGAATTGTGTCCCCACAATGCCTTTCAGGGATGAAAGTAGAAGGGGAAAGGAGGACCTAAAATAAAGAGATCCCTGTACTCTGAAGTTTTCCAGAGAAAACTAGTGAGTAAGGGTCTTTACTGATATTTTGGATTCAGGGCCATGAATTGAAATCTCTCTTGCTAACAGAGGGTGGTCAGTTTGCTTAGAAGGTGATTTCTCATTGTTTTGGGTAGTTGGACTAGCAGAGGAGATATCTTTTGTATACACACAGTGAGGCTTGGTTGAAGCCTGATTCTACCCCTTCTTAGCAATGAGGTTTCTGTGATCATCCCATGTTTTAGTTTCATTATCTTTTGTACAGAATAGCCAAAGTAACTACCTCAGAGGGCTGTGAGGAAAATAAAATTAAATAATGCAAGTGAAATTTTACATTGTAAAACATACTAAAATTTAGCTTGGGTAAGTGACCATCAGGCCACTGGGTAACAAAATAGAAGACTGTGTTTTGACATTTTGAGCTCTTGATAATGGTGGAAATCAGCATCTGGGGGATATTATCATTTCTTCACACAATTATTGCCTTTTAGATAAACATTTAATCAACATATTCTATGAGTCAAGCACTGTGCTAAAGGTAGAGGAAACATTGATAACTGGTAAGGAAATCAATTACTATTTCAGTTTTAATGAATTTATATTCTGGGAAAGTGAAGGTGAGCTTCTTTGTTACCTTTTTACATTAGGAAGGAAAGTGGTCTAATCCTGGATTAAGTAGTGACGATTAAGGGGACAATGGTATGCAAATTTTTAGATACCAGATGATAAGGGAAACTTGGATGATCTTAGAAGCTAGGTGAAATTACTTAACAAGTCTGAGCCAGGTTATTTGAATAGTCTGAGTGGTAACACAATTTGTTTGGAAGTTCAATTTTTTTAGAAGCAGCCAAAATTTGGAGCCAAAGCTGTGAATAAAGTTGGTGATTAAACTAGGGAGCAAGATTTTCACTTAAAGAAATAGGTTGTGACTATTAAAATAGTGATCACATTTTTCTTATGTGGCTTATAAACTTACTCCAAAGATATTTTTCAGAACGGAATTCTATAAAGGTCTTGGAGGTATAGCATAATTGCTGGAAAGTGTGTATTTTTCTAAGATGACAGCTTTAAGGGAAGAACTTTCATTGAAAGTACACTTTTTTATGTTTTTATGTTTGTGTTTTTCAATCACATATTTTAATAACTTATAAGCCCATTATTAAAACTAGTTAGAGAAAAACAATGCCTGTGACCCCATCATCCTCACAAAGTTAATGTTTTTTTATATCATGTTTTGTTACATAACTGTCACTTTTCATTATGTGTTATTATTCATTTATAAGGTGGAATTTCATTTTGAGATATACATCTCAGTCATCTGAAGCCCCAGATAAAAAAATAGACAAACAGAAATAAATAAAATAAAATAAAATAAAATAAAATAAAAAGTTTGTTTTAGGATGGAAAGACTATCCATGATTTGCTGACCTTTTGGATACAATTAACAAATGCAAAGTTGCTCAAACTATTTTGTGTAGCTTCTTTGGTTTGAAAGTTTCAGACATGCAGCTTTCAAGTAGCAATGTTCTGGCTCCCTTTTGTTTCCTGCTATGAGTCCCAGCTTCCCAGAAGTGACTGCTGCTTGAGGAGTCTGTAGCTAGTTAAATGAGGATTACTGTATATAACTTCATATGACTTACCAAGGAGCACGACAGGGCTCTCCATGGGGAAGCAACAAATGTAAAAGATCTGGCAGTTTAATGGAACACACACAGAAAATTCCTAATGTTGTGCTGTAAACACAATTGTTAGTAGACTCCATGCAATGAAAAAGTCTGGTACGTTCTTGGAAACTAGAACTTCGTATTACAGTTAGAAAATTATTTTCAGAATTATAAGTAAACTAAGGTGTATGAAAATGATTATGGTAGACGGAAAATTACTAGAGCTACAACTTTGGAAACTGTGCAACACTCTGTGGGGAAAAACAAAAACAACAACAACAAAACTTTGGTTGTGAAAAACAAAAACAACAGCAAAACAAAAACAACAAAAAACCTTAAAATGCAAAAGAACACTATCTTACTGGTACCACAGGTTGCTCCAGGTTTACCTTGTATTTTCTCTGCCCAGCCACAGAATCAACCACTTCTGCAACTCAAAAGAGTACAGGAAGGGGCTTCCCTGGTGGCGCAGTGGTTGCGTGTCCGCCTGCCGAGCAGGGGAACCGGGTTCGGGCCCCGGTCTGGGAGGATCCCACGTGCCGCGGAGCGGCTGGGCCCGTGAGCCATGGCCGCTGAGCCTGCGCGTCCAGAGCCTGTGCTCCGCAGCGGGAGAGGCCACAACAGAGGGAGGCCCGCATACCACAAAAAAAAAAAAAAAAAGAGTACAGGAAGAACATGGAATAACTCCCAGTTGCTTAAGGTGCTGTTTTAATGTCCTCCTCTTCACCCTATTAGCGAGGGAAGGATTCCTATTTTAGGATTATGAGAATGGCCAAACACATGACACCCAACACTAGACAGATGAGATTGATAAAAGTTTATTGGTCACATATACTCACAGCCCAGGGGACTAGGGCATCACATGCTGCCACGTAAGGACACAAGGGTGTTGCACTTGGGAACATAGTGACCAAGCAGGGTCCGCAGGGGGCAAGCTTGTAGTATCAAGAGGGTGGGGACTTCCCTGGTGGTCCAGTGGTTAAGACTCCTTGTTTTCAACGTAGGGCACACGCAGGGGTTTGATCCGCATGCCGTGCGGCGTGGCCAAAAAAAAAAAAAAAGGAGGGTGGATTCCCTCTGGTTCCTACAGGAGGATGCAACTGGCTTGTTTGAATAATTCTGCCGTTTGGCAGAGAACTGAAACCCACTACTCAGGGTTAAGCAGGCACTGTGCCTGGACCCCTCGATAAGGAGAATTGTTTGGCTATGGGACTTACCTGCAGGAGCAGAATGAGGAGGGAAATTTGTGATTAGGCCATTTGAAGCCCTCCTGATCTCCCAGATGTCAAGGCAACACATAATAATAGACCTTCATTTTAGGCCTTACATCACAAATGGATTAAGTTGAACAATAAAATAAATAACAGTATTGGATTACAACCCATAGAATAAAATAAATACCCATGAGTTCATACTGAGATAAATAAATAATAGAATAAGAAATAACCCTTCCTTACAGAAAAGATCTACTTTAACAAATGTAGAAGAAAAGAAGATAATAGAAAAAATGTTTACTATTAAAACATCCCAGTAATAATTGTTGCTGGAAAGATCTGCTGAAGGATGCTAACATTAGTGGGCAAAATTTAGCGGAGAAACAGCAAATCTGTATAGTCTCAAAGTGCCTTCTCCAAGATGTTTATTACTTACAAAGAGAATAATAGTAACCTTATATAGTAGAGGAAGCTGGCAGACACTACCCTTAACCATGTGATCAAGGTTAATGTCACTGGTAGGAAGACATATACACATCATGTACCCCTGATATGATGCACTGAGAAGGGTGCAACCCCACCTCTGTAGTAATCTTCCAAAAAATGCATAACTTCAATCTGATCATCAGAAACCATCAGAGAAACCCCAGTTGAGGAGCATTCTAGAAAATAACTGACCAGTACACTTCAAAAGTATTAAGACATGAAAGACAAGGAAAGGCTGAAGAATTTTCAAAGCTCAGGGAACCTAAGGAAATATGATAACTCAATGCAGCATGGTATCCAGGATTGGATCCTGGAACACGAAAAGGGTCTTAGTGGAAAAGCAATGAAATCTGAAAGTCTGTAGTTTATTTAATAGTATTGTATAAATGTTAATTTTTAGATTTGATAAATGCAAAAATTTACCTAGTATTTTTGAAAAGTTCTTGGAAGTCTAGGTCCCTTGAGTTGAGCTTTATTCTTATATTTCTGTTCTTTTATATGAAATTGCCTTCTGTGTTAAAGATCCATTTTTTAAAAAAATTGAAGTTGATTTACATATTATTAGTTTCAAGTGTGCAAAATAATGATTCTATTTCTATAGATTATATTCCATTTAAAGTTATTGCAAAATTATGGCTATATTTCCCTGTGCTGTACAATATATCTTTGTTGCTTACTTATTTTATGCCTAGTAGTTTGTGTCTCTTAATCCCCTACCCCTATCTCGCCCATTCCCTCAGCCCTCTCCCCACTGGTAAACACTAGTTTATTCTCCATATCTGTGAATCTGTTTCTGTTTTGCTGTATACATTCATTTGTTTTATTTTTTTAGATTCCACATATAAGTAATAACATAGAGTATTTGTCTTTCTCCATGTGACTTATGTCACTAAGTGTAATACTCTTGAGGTCCATCCATGTTGTAAATGGCAGAATTTCATTCATTTTTATGGCTGAGTAATAGTCCATTTTGTGTGTGTGTGTGTGTGTGTGTGTGTGTGTGTGTGTATATATACACACACATATACATAATGCCACATAATTTTATCTTTAAAGTGTGTTGACAGCTTTTTCTAGATTTATATGTCTCTAATTTTTTGTTGCTATTTTGAATTATAGCTCTCTTTCTATGTTATACCATTGGTAAATTTTAATGAATGGGAACTTGAGTTTTGTTTGTTGAGATGATCTACTGACACTGAGTTGTGGTGAAGGAAAGTGCAGTGTTTACTGCAGGGCACCAAGAAAGGAATCCAGGTAGCCAGTGCTTAAAAGGCCCAAACTCCCTGAAGGCTCTCAGGGAAAGGTTTTTAAAGACAGGGTGGGGGAGGGGAGTTGTGGGGTGCGTGATCAGCTCGTGAATATTCTTCTGATTGGTTGGTGGTGAGGTCGTTGGGAGTCAGTATCATCAGCCTTCTGGTTCCAACCAGTCTGGGGTCTCTGTGCTTGTGGGCAGCATACAGTTAACTTCTTCCACCTGGTGGGGGTTTCCGTATCTGCAAAACAGCTCAAAGGACAAGGCTCAGAATATTATCTCTAGCCCTTGAGGAGGAGCTAAAGGTCCTTGACTTTGTTTAATGGCCAAACTATTATTATGTTGTCTTGCTTGACTGTTTTCCTTTCTTTCTGCATTTTCTCACTTCTCTGATTAAACTTACTCTTTGGAACTTGGGGAAGGCCTAAGAGGCTAGAGTTTTTCTGTAGACAAGAGGCAGGTGGAGGACATGCAGTATGGGGGTCTGTTCAGGGAAGGCCCTGTCAGGTCCTGCTCGGTTACATTTTTATGTAATCAATTTATCTCCAATAATTGCCTTTCCCCTCATTCCCATTCCTTTATGCCTCCTCTCCTCTCTCTTCACTCTTCCCCCTTCTTGCCTCCCTTCTCATTTCTTTCTCACTTTATTGCATTAACTAGAAGCTCCAGGATGATGTTAAATAATAGCACTGAAAATAGGTAATATTGTATTTTTCATCATTTAATAAGAATGTTTCTACAGTTTTGCCAGTATGATGTTAGGATGCTATTTTTAGATGTCTTTTTGACTTTCAAGTAAAAATGTGAGTGGCATTTGGATATGAGCCTGGAAATTAAGGGAGAAATAAACTAGAGGTATGGGAAGCCATGGGCCTTAATGAGATTCCCTAGGTAATAAGTATAAATAGAGAAGAAAAATCTTGAAGCATTCCAAGGTTTAGATAACTGTTAGCTATTTTTATCCTAATCTGTTTTTAAACCTTCACAAGTTTTTTATATTCTCAATCGTTATTTAAATTTATCATAACACCCACCAATTTTTATTAATCATTGCTTATTCCTTTTTTATTGTGAAATAAAACATAAATCTAGAAAAGTACATGAAATATACATTTACAGTTTAATGAATAATTATAAAATGAATATCCAAGAAACCACCACAGGTCAAGAAATAGAAAATTTCCAGCATCCCTGAAGGCCTCTACATGTTCTACTCTCATCAGAACTCCATCTCTTCCCCTGACAAACTCTTCTGACTTTTGTAATAATAGTTTCCTTGCTTTCCTTTATAGTTTGATTACCAATGTATGTATCCCTAAATAATATTCATTTAGTCAAAACATATGGCATATGTTTACATTCAAGAAACCATCACCGCAGTCAAGATAATGAACATTTCTTTACCCCCAAAGACTCTTTGTATGTTTTTGTAATACCTCCCTCCAGTACTTCCCTGTTCTTACCTCCACTTATCTGCCTTCTGCTACTATAGATTAGTTTTCATTTTCTAGAATTTTATATAAATGGAATAATTCATTATTAACTCTCTTTTTTGTCTGGCTTCTTTCATTGAGCATAATTATTTTGAGATCCACCCATGTTATTGTATATATCATATTGTGGTGTCTTCATTCCCTTTTATTATTCAGTAGTATTCCGTGGTATGGATGGACTACAGTTAATCTGTTCACCTGTTGATGGATATTTGGGTTGTTTCCAGTTTGGGCTATCACAAATAAAGCTATTACAATATTTGTGGACAAATCTTTGCATAGACATATATCTTCCTAACTAGTTCTTACATAGATATCTGGGAATAGAATGGCTGGATCATTTAATAGGTGTATGTTTAACTTTTAAGAAACTACCAAACTGCCTTCCCACAAAGAGTGTATGAGAGTTCTTGTCCCTCCAACTCTCTCCGATAGTTTGTATGGTTAGTCTTTTGAATTTTATCCATTTTAATACGTGTGAAGTAGAATCTCATTCTGGTTTTGATTTGCATTTCCCTAATGATAATGATGTTAAACATCATTTCATATGCTTATTTGTCTTCCAAATATCTTATCTGGTAAAGTGCTAAATATTTTTCCATTTGTTAATTGAGGTGTTTATTTTTTATTACTGAATTTTGAGAGTTTTTATATATTCTGGATACACATACTTTACATTCAGATGTATTATTTGCAGGTGGATTTTTTTCTCTTCTGCTCTCTCAAAACAAGGTAGCCCTTCAATTGTTCTGGCTTTCTTCAGAAGATTCTACAAATTTTAGTTCTAAATCCTATGTTCCTCAGTTCCAAAGTTTTCTCTCCTGCCTCCAAGCAGTAATTTTTGAAATCCAAGCCACTTTAAAAAGAACCAGATGGACCGTCCTCCTTGCAATATCCCACTCTGAGCAGCCAAAGCTTGAGCTCTGCTTGCATCAATTTTTTTTTTTTTTTTTAGGTTTTCTCTTTGTATTGCCAGCCCCTGCTCTGACCTCACTTACTTTCTTGCAACCTTTAGCTATTTATTTAAAAGGATGTTTGCTACACTTAATCCAATATTTCTAGGATTTACTGATGACAGTGAAGCCAGCCATAGCCATGAACTGTTTATGGAAAGGCACACCAAACTCTTCACAATACAACACTTGCTGCTTATTAGTTTGCCTGTTAATTGTTTTATAAATATTGAATTGATTTGAAATTCTAAGACACAGGAATTTGGACTTGATACAATGGTTGACAGGGAGAAAATACGGGTTCCCCAAAAAGGAAGAAGAACGTGATTAGGCCGCCATGATCTCTCATCTGGAATATTGCCATAGCCTCTTGTAACTGGCCTCCTAAATTCTGCCCTTGCCACCTACCATCTATTCTCCAAACAGCAACAAGTGTGATCCATTTAAAATTTAAATCAAATGATGTCACTCCTTTGTTAAAAGCCATACAATGTCTTTTCGTCTCCTGATAAGAAGACAAAATCCTAACAATGACCTAAAACGTCCCTGCATGATCTGATCCCTGCCATCTTTCTTACCACATTTGCTAATACACTTTTACTCTCATTCCACTTAAGCCATATTGTCTTTCAGTTATTTTTTTCCCCTCAACTTTATTGAGAAATAATTGACAAATATAATTGTATATTTTTAAAGGATACAACATGATGATTTTATATATTTATATTTATATATTTATATTTTTATTGTGTATATTTATACAAATGATCACCAAGATCAAGATAATTTTAACATATCCATCACCTCACAGACTTAAGTCTTTTTTTGTGTGTGTGTGGTGAGAATGCTTAAGATCCAGTCTCAGCAATTTTCAAGTATACAATACTGTATTATTAACTATAGTCACCATGCTGTACGTTACCCTCAAAAGTTCTTCTTATAACTGAAAGTTTGCGCCCTTTGATCTATAAAGTTCCTGAACATACCAAGCATATACTTGACTAAGAGCATTTGCATTTTCTCTTCTCTACAATGAATACTCCTCCCTCATATAGCTGTCCTGAATTAACTATTTAAACTATTAATACCGATAAAACATAAGAACTATATGATTCCAGTAGAGATATTGCTCATTCTTAAAGAAAGTTCATCTTTCAAGACTGAAAAGTTAGACTTAAAAAATACTTTACTGAGATATAATTTGCATATAAAATTTACCCATTTTCAGTATACAATTTGACAATTTTTCGTAAATATACTGAGCTGTTTAACCATCACTAAAATCCAGTTTTAGAACTTTCTCCTCATCCCAGTAAGATCCTTTGTGCTATTTGTAGTCAATTCCTGTTTCCAGTCTCAACCCCAGGCAACACTGGTCTACTTTCTTTTTCTTTTTCTTTTTTTGGATGAAGACCAAAGTATATTTTTTATTATAAATCACAATATCACAGGCATGCACAGGAGGAGGCAGGAATTGTTGGGAACTACTGTAGAGGCTGTCTACCACATCTTCCTACAGATTAATTGCTAAACAGCTACCCGAGTGATCCAGTTAAAATGTAAATCAATCATAACATGATCCTGCTCAAACACTCCAATGGCTGCCCATCACTGATCTACTTTCTGATATTAACGATTCTTATAAATGGAATCATACAACATGTGGTCCTTTGTGACTGGCTTCTTGCACCTAATGTTTTTGCGTTTTATCCATGTTGTAGAAGGTATGAGTATTTTATAAAAGATAATCGAGAGCTTCCCTGGTGGCGCAGTGGTTCAGAGTCCGCCTGCCGATGCAGGCACGCGGGTTCGTGCCCCGGTCCGGGAAGATCCCACATGCCGCGGAGCGGCTGGGCCCGTGAGCCATGGCCACTGAGCCTGCACGTCCGGAGCCTGTGCTCCACAACGGGAGAGGCCACAGCAGTGAGAGGCCCGTGTACCACACACAAAAAAAATGTTATTGAAACCCTTAGCCTCATTTATTCATTAATTCTACTATTTTTCTTTATTTTGATTCATGGATTTCTGCTTTGGTGACAAAATTTTAAAAAATATTTTCCTTAGCTTTATTTTGCTGTTTTTCTAGTTTCTTTAGCTTAAAGATTAGCTAATTTATTTACATTTTCTTGTTTTATAACAAAGGCCTTTAATTATACCAAAATCTTCTGAATAGAGTTTTGTTGTATCACAAAATTAATTGTCCCTATTTTCTAATAACATACACTTTCAGTTTTGATTTGCTTTTTGACTCCATATTTTCTAAAGATCAATTTACAATTTTTTCAAAGTTGTTTGATTTTTGTTTTTCTAACACTCAACTTCCAGTTTTTTTGTACTTTAGTCATAGCACTCAACTATTATAATTTCAGCTACACTGAGGAGTTTGAGCTATCTACTTAAAAAGTACAGTTAAAAATACCATATTTGCATTTGAACTGAATATGTATTCTCAATGGTAATATGCAAAGTTTAATATGTTTTTAAAAGTTTAACCTATTAATTTAATTATTCAGTTTCCCATAGGTGGTCTGTCAGTCTTCTTTTCTCCTATCTATTTTTATAAATGAAAAAAATGCAAAGCTCTACAAAAAATATCAAAACATCCATGTGCCTATCATCAAGATTTGATAATTATCACATATTTTCGTATTCACTTAAACATAATTTTAATGACAGAACATAGACTTGAGATCCCCTTTGCCACCTCCAGTTCTAATTCCCTCCTTCCTACACAGAAGAGGAAATTATCAAGAATTATTATGTATCCTTCACACCCATTTAAAAATACTTTCATGCATTAGGTTTGTATTCTTTGACCACATATATACATACATAATTATGTATTTTCTTTAATTTGATATATGTGGTATCATGATCTGAAGCTCTGAAAAGTCTTTGATTTCCCTCCAAATTACATTATTTGAGATCTATGTGGATTTTCATCATGTTAGTTACCGATTATTGTTCTTTAGTATTTCATGGTATGCATATATCTTATTATTATACATGAATTCCATTGATATGTGTTTAGATTGCTTCCAGTTTTATCTATAACCAAAAAATGTTGACATAAACCTATAGGTGCATCTTTCATTTTGCACAGGTGAGAATACTTACAGGTAAATAGTTGATATATCTAGAAGTGGTATGCACATTTACAATTTTACTGGTTATATCTGAATTACTTTTCCTAATTGTTTACCAGTTTATACTACATCTAGCAACATATGAACATTTTCCTTTCCCCTGATCTTTACCAATATTTGATATAGTCATACTTCTTTAATATTGTCAATCTACTTGCATTGAAATGATACCATAGTACTGTTCCCTGAATACTACTAAAATTGAGCATCTTCTCAAATGCTTATTGGTCATTTATAAAGACACTTTTATTTCCTATTGCTGTGTTATTATTTATGTTTATCTTTTTATTACAAACTTGTAAGAATATATTATATATTTGGTATACTAATTTGTTGTAAGTTTTGCTGGTTGCAAATATCACCTTGTAATTTCTAGCTTGATTTGTTGTTTTTTATACAGATTTTTAAAACATACGACCTAGTAAATTTATGAAACTTTTCCTTCATGACTCTTGCTTTTTGGGTCTTGTTTAAGGAGTTCTTACTCAATGTTACAATTATTTTATTTGTCTGTTTTCTGTGATACCTTTCAGAGTCTTGATTTTGACATTCATCTCTATGTCAGGTATGAGTGTAAGGTAGGGATCTAATTTTAAAAATGTAAATAAACCAAAATGAACATACATGTACTCATCACATAGTATCCACAGTTATCAATAGTTGACCAATGCTTTTTAACATATACCCCCAAAATTGGGGGGGGGAAGGCTGGAATATTTTAAAGCAAATTCCAGACGTCATGTCATTTAATGCATCTCTAACTGAAGACATTTTTAAAACATAGCAACAATAGCATTGTAGATGAATAAACAACAGCATTGTTGCTATGTTTAAAAAAACTTTAATATCATCTAATACTGAATCCATATTCAATCCTGTGTATTGAATCCTGTGTATTTAAATTTCCCAATTATCTCAAAGTTGCTTATTTTATATTTATTCAGATTAGGATTCAAATGAGGTCAAGGTCCACATATGCATTTGTCTGTTATTTGTCCAAGTCACTCTTTCCAATTTTATTTTTATGCCATTGATTTGTTGGAAAACTGGGTAGTTTACCTATGAAATAACTTATATTCAGCATTTGACTGCTTCCTCATCTTAGTGCTTAACTTCATCCTTCTCTGTTTCCTATAATCTCCTAGTTATGATTAGATTCAATTTCAAATCAGTTTCAATTTTCTGTGGCACAACACAGGTGCTGTTGTGTGCTTCTTATTACATAATATTATGAGGTACATAACATCTGCATTTCTCATTTTTAATGATGTGGAGTTTGATCAGTGTGTTTAGATGGTGTCAATCTGGTCTCCCCAGTATAAACTTCCCTCATCCAACTTTCACCTACTGGTTCTGGCATATGTTGGGTAATAGCCTGAATCTATTATTTCATTCGAAGTTGCAAACTGGTGATTTTCTAATCTTATTCCTTCTGTATTTATTAGCTGGAATTCTCGTATAAGGGGGCATTTCCCCCTTTGACTATGTGATTACTCTAAAATACAGTTTACACAAGAAAGATAGGCTAAGCGATAGATTTTATAAATTTTACTAATGTTCAGAATAATGGGTTGATATTGTAGTAACATTGTTGACCAATGAAGTTTTTACTTTTTAAATATTTCTCTAAGCACACTTAAAAAAACCTGATATGTTTTAATCATTTTCAGACATTTTCCCATCTTTAGCTAGTCAGAGCCCCTTTAATTGGCCTTATGTATTCTTTGACATGACCCCGCTAGACCTTGATAATATCCTGGTCTGGCACAATTAGACGTCTCCAGCTTACCTCTTTCAGTTCCTTCTCAAGACTGGATAGATCCTTGATAATGGCAGTAAACAACCACAGGTGACCAAGTAATAGTTCCAATCCAAGCTGCCATGTGGCATGTGTTATTTTTCTAGAGCAGATCAATAATACCTCGTTTACATGGTATGATTTTGGAGAATGCATTCTTTTCTCTCTCAATTACAAACTGTCTATGTTCCCCTCCAATGGAAACAATGTACCTTTATATACTTAATAATAGTACATCAACATGCCTAGTCATACATAGTTTTTGAAAAGTTCTGGATAATATGGATATCCCATAAGAACATTATATAGATCCATTACATTGATGCTATTACGCTGTTCATGCTGGGAGAAGAAGAGCATGTTAGAGGCCTTAATAAGACAGCCGAGGAGCTGTTTTCTGAGTTCTGAATTTTATTTTCCACAGGCTTATCTGAACTCGAGTGTTCAAAATGACGCTAGAAAATCGGCCTCTGCAGTTTGGGGATTATGTCTTATTGATGTTTGTATCTCCTTACCACGCAACACAGTGCCTGGCTCTAAAAAACAAATAGTTAATAAAAGGTTTTTTTATTATTATAAGTTATAAAGTTCAAATTTTATACTACATGAATGAAATCCTAATTGGTAAAACGGGGTTTTGTACAGTGTGAGCAAGTTTACATAAACTATGATATACATCAATCAAAAATAGTTACTGTGGGAGGGAGGGAGACGCAAGAGGGAAGAGATATGGGGATATATGTATATGTATAACTGATTCACTTTGTTATAAAGCAGAAACTAACACACCATTGTAAAGCACTTATACTCCAATAAAGATGTTAAATAAATAAAACATATAGAAAGCCTGCACGCTGCAACGAAAACCAAAAAAAACAAAGAAAAGTTACTGTGTTTCTGCTATGTGTAATAGGTACCAATGGTAAAAGGCTATGCCTGCTCTCAAATTTTTTTTTTTTTTTTTTGCGGTACACAGGCCTCTCACTGTTGTAGCCTCTCCCGTTGCGGAGCACAGGCTCTGGACGCACAGTCTCAGTGGCATGCAGGATCCTCCCGGACCGGGGCACGAACCCGTGTCCCCTGCATCGGCAGGCGGACTCTCAACCACTGCACCACCAGGGAAGCCCTGCTCTCAAATATTTTGAAAACTGGTTGCAAGCATGACGTAACACAACATACTTACCAAATAGTTAGTAAATGTTAAGTATGCGTCTGTATTTACCAAGCAGGCTGAGATAAACAGATTGTTATTTTGTTTTACGCACAGCTTCCGGTTTCCGGACGCGCAGGCTCAGTGGTGGTTGTGGCTCACTGGGCCAGTTGCTCTCTGGCATGCGCAGAGCTTGAACCCGTGTTTCCTGCATTGGCAGGCGGACTCTCAACCACTGCGCCACCAGGGAAGCCGTATAATCTTTGTATCCACTTCTTAATGAACCCCATTGACTTCCTCAGGCCTTACGCTAACCTAGCTCCGAAGTAGCTGACTCTACTGACTGTTGGTAACCCTCACAGCACAAGGGGGCATTCTACTTCCTATACAAACGGAAAGACTGTTGAGTGGAAAGGTCAAGGTCAGAGGTAACATCCTGTTACCCGTGCTTTCTGAGGTAAGACACGGTCGGAGAGTGCTTTTCTTAGAATGGCTGTAAATTTTAATGACCCAGCCTGTGGCTTCCTTCAGAGGGAGGTTGTAGATTTCTTAAATAAGCAAATACGTCAAGCTGGAGTCAGTCCCTACTTCTCCTCGTTGTGCGAGAGCAAGTCTTGGGGGGATATGGAGAAGAAGTTGAGGGACATTGTGACTAACTCAGGTATATCGGGACGCCTCAGGGAGGCTTGTGCCTGGAGCTCCCTGGCCCTAGCAGTGCGGTTTGCTGAGAGGCAGAAGTCGAAGGATAAAGAAAAGATAAAAAAGCTCCAGGAGCAGCTCGAGGAGCAGAAGCTTCTCACGAATGCCTTGAGGGGGACGGTGAATAGACTCCGGGGGATACAAGAGAGGGAAAAGGAGAAGGCCCAGTCCCAGCTTCAGCAGAGCCTCACAAACCTTCATAGAGTAGAGGAAGAGCGAAATTTACTCAGGAGTGAGCTTCTTAGGGTGTTAAGCAGTCAGTCTCAGCAGCAGGCCAGAACTCAGGGAGAGGAGAAGGAAAAGGAGGCACAGACGTCTGGGATGCTGACGTGTTCTTACGGCACAGCAAGTTGCTGGCTGAGGGGGGAGGCGGGGAAGGGATCAGACCAGGAGGCACAGACGTCAGGGATGCTGATGTGTTCTTACGGCACAGCAAGTCGCTGGCTGAGGGGGGAGGCGGGGAAGGGATCAGACCAGGAGGCACAGACGTCAGGGATGCTGATGTGTTCTTATGGCACAGCAAGTCGCTGGCTGAGGGGGGAGGCGGGGAAGGGATCAGACCAAGAGACCGCTGCTGCTCCTGGGATGGCTGCTCTAGGGGGAGAGGCAAAGAAGGACAAAGTGATTTCTCTATGGGGGAACAACGAGGTGGTAGCTAATTTTTCTTGCCCTCAGTTCTTGGGTGCTGGGGCCCAGGCTGGTCAACTGCTACCCCTTAATCTCTCTCAATTCTCTTATTCATATCCACCTACAGTTTCTCTCGCAGGAGCAACAGGTGAAGCTGCAGCAGCTCCTCCTGTGAAAAATTCCAGAACTAGGTGGGATAGAAAGCATAGCCATACCAGGAAGTTCTTGCCAGAAACGCTTAAGCAATACCAATACCCTGGCGTCTCTCACTCTGCAAGACGTACCATCAGGCGCAGAATGGGAGACTGGGACTGTGCTTGGTGTCATTCGATGAATTTCTTATGGCGAACGATGTGCTTTAAATGTAAAAAATCCTGGCACACAAGGGAAAGTAGAGGCTCTCCCCCCAATTAGGGACCTCACTGAATTCTGACAAATTCATTTCCTGACATCCTCTGTTGATTAGAAAGGGAACAAGAGCATGTTCTTGATTAGATATTACGTACAAACAGACAAGCAAAAAGGAATAAGATATGACAAAACAGCTAACATTTTACCTATTTCCAGCTCTGACTATAACTACATATACGAGTTCTCATCGTTGTATTCAATAATTTTCTGATCAAAATAGAATCATTTTGAAAACTAAGTTTACAATTTGCTTTAAAATGTTCTTTACTTGATTTTCCAAAATGTGGAAAATACAGGAAAAAAGTACAAATAAGAAAATTAAAATCACACAAAAGGCCATCACTTAGAAACAATCCTGAATTCAATTTTGCCAGTCTGCTGTTGTGAAGACAGACATACACACCCAAATGCTCACGTACATGCATGCAGAAACATGCGACTTTTATTTCTAAAATGAGATCAGACTGACTATATATTTTGGGAATCTGCTTTAAAAAATTACATTCATTTAAATTTGGAAAATTCAGCAACACACACATGTACACATAAAATGCTAATCCAACCACCTGGAGAAAGTATCTTCCAATACTTAGTTGCATATATTTTCAACCATTTTTAGTTGTGTTGTGTGTATATATACATATATATATACACACACACACACGTTGTTATTATTAAAATCAACCTTTTTTCTTATTTCTAAAGTAAAAAACTGAAGGTTAGAAACAGCAGAGAAGCAAAAAGAAGAAAATATGTTTTATGCATAATCTCATTATTTAGAAACCATTATATCTATATACAAATTATTTTTTTTAATTTGTATATTTTAACATTAATGAGATGCTAAATAATGTTAGGCTAAGTATATATATATTATTTAAAGTTTTTGATATGTGTGTAGTATATACAAAAATTAAAAATAACATATATAGATTTACTTTTAATGTTCCAGTTAGTTAAATTAAACAACATTTTTCCTGATTATAAAACTAATATGGTTTTGTTTTAAAAATTTTTGTAAAGTGTGTGAAAGGCACTAAGGAAAAACAAAATTCCCTTGTGAACTTTTCACTCAGATATAACTATTGTCATTATTTTGATGAAAATGCTTTTGTTTTTTGGTTTTTGGGGTTTTTTTAAAAATTGAATGAAACAGTCTTTAAATTCTATAGTGCTTTTCAATTTTCAAAAGTTTCACACACACAGTTTCATATAATCCCATAATCACCCTTTTCTCCCCACTACCCCTATATTGCCCCCCCTTCCCTCTCCCCACTGGTAACCACTAGTTTGCTCTCTATATCTGTAAGTCTGCTTCTTTTTTGTTTTATTCACTATTTTGTTCCATTAATCTGTCAATGGACATTTAGGTTGCTTCCATTCCTTGGCAATTATAAATAATGCTGCTATGAACATTGGGGTGCTTAACATTATTCCCTATCTTTTTTTGGGGGGGTACTATTTATTAGATTTGGCTATTCATTCCTTAAATGGGTTTGCTGGAGATTAGTTTTTGTTGTTGTTTTTCTCTTTTTGGTCCATTCAAATAATCTGCTCCTGATTTTATTTATCAGTTCTATTACTTATGTACTATCAACTTCTTTCATTCTTCTCCCATTCCTTCTACTTTCTTGAGGATTTGTTATTTTTGTTTGCATTCTAAGTTCTGGATTTTATGCTCAGTTCATTTATTTTCATTGTTTTTTGTATTGTTTAAAAATGAGAAATTTCTGGGCTTCCCTGGTGGCGCAGTGGTTGAGAGTCCGCCTGCCGACGCAGGGGACACGGGTTCGTGCCACGGTCCGGGAAGATCCCACATGCCGCGGAGCGGCTGGGCCCGTGAGCCATGGCCGCTGAGCCTGCGCGTCCGGAGCCTGTGCTCCGCAACGGGAGAGGCCACGACAGTGAGAGGCCCGCGTACCGCAAAAAAAAAAAAAAAAAAAAAAAAAAAAAAAAAAAAAAAAAGAGAGAGAAATTTCTGCAACTTTTGGTCTTTCCCCCCTACTCTGGGATTCTAATCTGATGCTCCTAATTAAAATGGTAAAAATTGGGAGGGGGAAATTTTACGTGGTAAATTTTTAAACCATGTTTTGTGACTACGTTTCAACCTGTGGTGGTTGTGCAGTTACCACAGATGGCAAAATTGGGAGAACAAGCATGGTATATTTAAATCCATGCAAAGATTAGGACATTTGCACAAAATTTTTCTATGGCAATAATTTTTCGAGTCTTCTGTGTTTATTTTAATAAGGCACAAACCTTTTGCAATACATAAAAATGCTCCAATTGTTGTTTAAATGGTTTTTAGGGAGTACTTAATGTAAGGTGAATATGTAAAATAACGAGAATATACTGTAATCCAACTTGTGCATTTTCAGACATCAATGTTACGAAAATATGTAAGAACCTATAGAAATGAATCTGCGTGAACTTACTGCTTGGGGAGTTTAAAATATGTAATAGTAAAAACTTTCTTCTATTGATTCTTGATATGAATGTCATTGTGTTTTCTGACATTTTAGGTTGCTTTGGGGAATTTTGAGATAATGAAACACTCTGGTAATGGATCAAATCTCTATATATCTAAAAGCCACTGAAACGTTAACATTCCCTACTCAAAATTGTATTGGGGGACAATAATTAGAATAGAATAGCATTAATAAAACAGTTGTGATGTGGAAAATACCTATTTTCAAAATTAAGTACTTAAATAAAGTGATACAAGTCTGCATTTTGGCCCATGAAAATGAAAATGAAGAACATTTTTAAAAGAGCCTTGAAAGCCAGTAGTTTTCATATTTTCCTTTCAATTCATATGTATTAAAGAGCGTTAGGGGACTCTTGTGATGTTAGATGATGTATGCTTTTAGATTCCCTACTCTTCCCTTGGAGGTAGGACTTCCAGGTAAAATACAGGATGTTCAGTTAAATTTGAATTTCAGATAAACAACAGGCTTTGTTTTAGTAAAAGTTATGTGCTAAATATTGCATGTATTTTTATTTGCTAAGTCTGACAACATTACTTGGAGAAAGATTGGCATTTATTATCCTTTTCAAGTAAAAATAGTATAGATTATTCTTGTAAAGAGGAGGATTTGGACCTTTACAATTTGGAGGAAGTTCCAGGATCCACGGATGAAGAGCCAAAAAGAAGAAAAAGGAAACGGAAGCTTCTAAAGATTCGTCAACAATGAAATCTGAACGCATTGAGCTGGGTATGACAATATATAGCATGGTATGCCAATCATGATTGGTGAAAAGAGATTTGGAAAAGCTAGAGATAAATTGGAAATACGTGCTTTTGCCCTGGAAATCTCTTGCTCTGTCACTGGAATAGCCTAAATGGTCTCTAAAATCGCCTTACCCATTACCAGTAGTAGCATTGTGGAAAAATCTGTGCTGTACCCTAGCGCCCAGATTTTGGCTCCTTAAACTATTCTCCACTAAAAGGAACCAGGGCTCCTTGGAGGGTAGCTGGCACGAAGTCTTGGGGCAGGAGAAAGCAAGATGAGCCTGGAACATCTTGCCATTTACAGAAAGTGAGAATGCTGACTGGGGGTACAAAGGACAAAGAGACCTGAGGAAGGCTCTTATTAGGCAGAGTGACATACTGAGTATTAAAAAACAGGCTTGCTTGAAGAAGCCTCTCACTGGGCAAAGAGTGAAAATTGAGCATCAAAAACAGAAAACTAGCAAGAGTTGCGGGCAATTGGAACAGTTGAGTCCATTAAAAAAATGATAAATCCATAATGATACTAAAAATGTACAAGTAATGTGATGCATGCTAAAAACAAGAATGTTTAATATTGTCTATTAAAATGCTATATATTGATGTATCCAACGTATGCAGCTCCTACACTCAACTTTTTTGTCAGCGAAGAAGTTAATACAAGCAGTGGAGACTTGGACTCTATGATTAATATATAAAAAGTATTAGTTTTAACTTGGAGAGAGAAAGATGTGGTGGACTGCAAAGGCGAGCTTCACTTTGTAAGAAGATATAGAAGGACATATACAACAAGTAGGACTAATACTCTTCAGAATAACAATTTAGAATTTAGTTTTAGAATTTGAGATTCTGTTGAATTAGAGAGTTTGTAAAGGCTTTAAAGTATTTTGTATGTTATATTGCTAGAAAGGAAATGTTATAAATTAGTGGATTTAAGATTTCTTGGTCAGTGAAATACTTGAAGATACAAATAAGAAGGAGGATTCAAAATTGTTTCTATTTTTGTGCCCACATATTGAGCTTGCATACTCAAGAGTGTCTTTGAGTATGATATTTATCTGATATTTATCTAGCTGGTGTGATCATAGCTGGCATAAATAATAAAACAGTTATTGTGAATCCACATTGCCTCATGTGTTCTGTGTGTTGCTATTGCCACATGGAAAGAAATCTTAGAGGGAACAGGGTAGGATCAGCATATTTGCACAACATCATTTCTCGTAAAAGCTGAACACCCATGAAATAATTTTCTCTGCCTGCTCCCTTCCTTCAAATATCATTAGTTTATACTTTCGTTTGTGGCTAGTAACAGCAAGAAGGGTCCATACTGTGATGTTTGTTGGGTTCTGAGATTACCAATTTATCTTGGGAAATTGTGGGATTTGACCCTTAGGTTGTAAATTTATTGAAAGATCTTCTTTTTCTGGGAAATCAGCTGATTTATCTATAATTTTGCAGGTATGGGGCCAGTGTTGGGATATTTTAATGTCCTAGTAAGTAAAGCATTTAGACACATTGACTAGTTTTTGCATTCTAGAAACAAACCTTTGGTCATGATATATTCTTTGATGCACTGATAGCTTTGATTTTTAACATTTTGTTTATAATTTTTGCAACTGTTTTAAAAAGTCAGATAGTTCTGCATTTTAAAAAAATGATTCTCTTATTGTTTCTAGTTTACAGTAAAGTCTTACGGGGTTTTCAGTTATACAATATATCAACCGCAGATAGTGATACTTTTGCTTTCTCCTTCTAAATTGTTATACGTGTAATTTTTCCTTTTTGCCACATTGGCTAATACTTTAAATATAATGTTAAAAATATTAAATAGCAGTGATGACAATGCACATTCTTGCCCCTTTCTTGAGTGAAGTGCTAATAACTCCAATGGTTTACTTTCACTATGATACTAATATTTATATATATACATAGACATGTATATATGCAATATATTTACATACGCATATGTGCACATGTATACACACACGCACATACACGTGTATATATACATATGTGTGTGTGCATATACTGATATATGTGCATAAAATATATATATATGTTATACATGAATATTATATATGTATTTTCCATATAATAAGTTCTGCATTTTTTAGGCTACCTTTATGATGTGCTGGTATTAAGGCTATGTTAGCTGCATTAAATAAATTTGGAAGCTTACCATCATGTACTATAATAGTGCAATTTTTCATTTAAATTATGTCCTTCTGAATAGGTTGCTCATTAATATGTTCCATAGAGCAAAATTATACAGAAAGGCAACATTAAGAAGTCTCACTATCAGCCTGTCCCTATCTATTCCTTTCCTACTGCACCCTGCAGACCCTCTAGATAGATACATCTGTTTTATGAATGTGTTCAGTGTCCCTTTATGCAAATACACTCAAATACAAATATGTATTCTAATTTCCACCACTTCTTACACAAAAGGTAGCATCTGTACGGCTTAAAATGATTATTTTTGTTATTTAATAAGTATTGGAAATCATTTAATATCAATACAGAGAAATCTTCCTCACTTTTTAACCTGTATAATATTCGATCGTGTGGTTGCACCACACCTAGTGATGAATACTAATTGTTCTCAGTATTTGACTATGCTGAATAATGCTTCAAAGAATAACCTTATACATATGGCATTTCTTGCTTGTGTAGGCATACCAACAGGATAAATTCCCTGAAATAAGAATCCTGAATCAACAAGCAAAACCTTTGTAATTTTGGTCGCTGCTGCTAAATTCCCCTCTATAGGTATTGAATCATTTTGCATCCCCAAAAGTAATGTATTATACATATGTAGGAAACAATCTTATGCTTACCAGGGGGGAAAGGGGGGAGGAATAAATTGGGAGATTGGGATTGACATATACATACTACTATTATATAAAATAGACAACTAACAAGGACCTACTGTACAGCACAGGAAACTCTACTCAATACTCTGTAATGACCTATATGGGAAAAGAATCTAAAAAAGAGTGGATATATGTATATGTATAACTGATTCACTTTGTTGTACACCTGAAACTAACACGACATTGTAAATCAACTCTACTCCAATAAAATTTTTTTTAAAAAGCAATGTATTATAAGAGTGCCGGTTTTCCCACAGCCCAGAAAGTGATGAGGGAGTTCCATCAGTTTTCATGAAAGGTATTCTAGGTGCTGCTCTGCAGCTGTTGCTGCAGTTGCTAAGGAGATAAACGGCACAGTTTCTAACCAGGTATTCTTCCTCCTGGGCCTGAGCAGAATAAGAAAATTTAAAAAGATGAGGGAGATGCTTTGTATTTAAATAGGACACTTTTCTCACACTGTGGGAGCAAGGGAGTAGAGATGTGCTTTGTCAGAAGTTTAATTTACCTGTGGAAAGAAAAGATTGGAAATCAGTTGGACCCTATAGTGATCAATTTTATAGAGAAACGATATATAGAGAGTGTTAAGCATTTTCTGTTATTTACGGTGTTTGCAACTTTTCTCTGCTAAACATTTTATAACCGCTTTCTTTGGTGGGCTACGTTAGATAATTGAGCATAGATGAGGATGGGAAATAGACTAGGTTACTTTTTTGGCCTAATTAGTATTAAGAATGTACTTTTCACTGATGTTTCTACTTTGATGTGTATATGTCCTTAGTGAATGTACTGTGGCAGGATTCAGGCATGTAGGATCTGACCAAACATCTATTTCATTACAAGGTATGACCAAGAAGGGTCACCCTTCTTTCTTCTTGGAACTCTCTCTTCTTGGCTGTGGATCCACTTTTCTTTCCAGGTTTTCCTGTACTCTGACAGCTCAGTTTCTGTCTCTTCCTCTGATTCCTCTTCCACTAACCCCTTTCTAGATATTTACGAACTCTGGGTTTTTCAAACTTCTTCTCTTCTCACTCTGTACTTTCTCTGGGAATGGTTTCATCCCCTGTCCTGCATTTGAATCCTAAATGCTGTGTCTGTAGGTGTCTCTCCAAACCTGTATATCAAGCTAGATGTACCACAGCCTGTCCCAAACTGCATTCACTAACCCTTTCAACTTTTTTTTTTTTTAAAAATTGAAATATAGTCGATTTCCAATGTTTCAGGTGTACAGCAAAGTAATTCAGCTGTGTGTGTGTGTGTGTGTGTGTGTGCGTGCATACTTTTTCTTTTTTGCTCGCACCCATGCAGCAAGAGGGATCTTCCCCAACCAGGGATTGAACCAGTGCCCCCTGCAGTGGAAGTATGGAGTCCTAACCACTGAACTGCCAGGGAATTCCCTCTGCATTTTAATTTAATTATATCTGCAAATTCTCCTCTGCCATGCAACAGATATCAGGGATTAGGATGTGAACATCTTTGGTGAGCCATTATTCTGCCTACCATACAATGAAAGGTGAGACGTTTCACCTTTGTGATTTGTGAGAGAAAGTATAAAGTATAGGACTTGGTAACTAACTAACTTACTAGTGTATAGAGTGAGGCATGGCTCAGAATTATAAAAATGGGACAAGGAGCGTGGTGGTATCATTCCATAAGCCAAATCTGCCCAAATGGAGGATACTATGGTTTGAGGCCATTAAACTTTTCAGACAGTTGTGTTTGAAATTATAGCACGTGGTGATGTCCTGCTGACTGTCAGAGGTGGTATTTGTCCCTATAACCTGTGATACTGATTGCATAAAATTGAATGCTGGATTTTCTCTAGTATTAGTCTGTATGTCAAAGCTACATTTAACTAAGAAGTAGAAGACATGATTTTTTTCTTGGGACTGGCTACATATTAGATAAACATTTCTCTGTTTGCAAGACCTGGCCCTCAGCCGTGTAGATTCAAAAATCAGACACTCCTTTTCATGTGTTTGTTGGCAATCTGTGTATCTTCTTTAGAGAAATGTCTATTTAGGTCTTCTGCCCATTTTTGGATTGGGTTGTTTGTTTTTTTTTGATATTTAGCTGCATGAGCTGCCTGTATAGTTTGGAGATTAATCCTTTGTCAGTTGCTTATTTGTAGTGAGGTGGATGGACCTAGAGTCTGTCATAGAGAGTGAAGTAGGTCAGAAAGAGAAAAACAAATACCGTATGCTAACACATATATATGGAATCTAAAAAAAAAAAAAAAGGTTCTGATGAACCTAGGGTCAGGGCCGTATGCTAACACATATATATGGAATCTAAAAAAAAAAAAAAGGTTCTGATGAACCTAGGGTCAGGGCAGGAATAAAGACGCAGACGTAGAGAATGAACTTGAGGACACGGGGAGGGGGAAGGGTAAGCTGGGACGAAGTGAGAGAGTAACATTTACATATATACACTACCAAATGTAAAATAGAAACCTAGTCAGAAGCAACTTGCATAGCACAGTGAGATCGGCTCATTGCTTTGTGACCACCTAGAGGGGTGGGATAAGGAGGGTGGGAGGGAGACGCAAGAGGGAGGGGATATGGGGATATATGTATATGTATAGCTGATTCACTTTGTTATACAGCAGAAACTAACACAACATTGTAAAGCAATTATACTCCAATAAAGATGTTAAAAAAAAAAAACCAGACACTCCTTTATCTGTGGTCTGAGTTCATTCTTTTCTACTAGGTTCTCTGATTGTATTCCTCAGTTTTCTTTTATCTCTATTAAGTAATATTATTGATACATTGTTGATGTGTTAAAATAAATAATTTTTGCTCTTATTACCTGTATTGCTGAAGTTGGAAGCCAAACCTGTGATAGACTATCCAGATTCAGCAGCAAGGAAATGTTGGATGAGTAATTTACCAAATGGTACAGCAATGTTTGACAGAGTTCCTGCTTTCCACAAAGTGAGCAAACATTTATTTTTGTCTTTTCACCAACTGAATTTAGCCTTTGATAAAATTCTGGCTTCTTTGCTTTGGCTTCTGTTTGAACCCCAGGTTGTATCTGTCAAAACAGTCCTCAGAAGGATGCTAGCCTTTGAGTATCAAATTTCAAAGTTCTGCTGGCCCAGTATCAATTCCCTTGGTTTAGAATGGATTATCTATCGTACCAGAAGAAAGCTGAATTAGATGGCATTGGCCCTGCCTAAGAGAACAGATAGCTCCTTCAGCAAGAGCCTATCTTTTCTCACTTTCCCCTACATCCCAAGGCCCCATGTTCTGCTTTCTCCAGTATTCCCTATTTAAATTAATGGCATTAAATTAAATATTAATGGCATCAACATTCATAAGAGTTTGTCTTTTCTCCATTTATCCCACTCCTAGGTTTAATCAATCACCTAGTCTAGCTGATTTCACCTTCAAAATATTTGGTAACTACGTGAGGTTATGGATATGCTAATTAGCATAATTGTGGTGATTATTTCACGATGCATATGTATATTGAGTGTTTTTATCCTTGAAGGAAGGATAAATATTCTCTTCATCTCCATTTCTGCAATGCATAAAGAACTCCCTGGCACATGTATACACTCAGTTAAATGTTTGACAAATGAATGAGTAATATAATGAAGGTATTTAATGGAACTTCATTTACAGTTCTAAAGTATAAGTGTATGATAAAGGATAGCTGTTGAACTGGGGAAAAGAGGAATACCAAAGGCCCAGATGATAACAATAATGATGCAACTAGACCACCTAATGAAATACCTCATTATGCCAATATAATTACTCAGAGCTGTAGCAATTTCAGGCAGATTCAAGTATATATTGACTGATTCAGGGGGCTCAAGGGACAGTTTGATTGTGAATACATCCTCTTCTTTAAATATACTTCATACTGGCTTAAATAACTTCAACTAAGAGCCCCACAGTGTGGCATGATGTCAGGCCAGGAGTCTGCTTCCATTTGTTCTGGATTCTGCTGCGCACTAACCACAGGTGATCCTAATTGATGATGAAGACTCTTGATGTCAAGAGCACAGTGTAACACTGAGTACTTGAACTATTAAACATCCGTCATACCTCAATCAGTTGGGCTGCAGTTGGCTATGAAAGTATGTCTTCTGATAATTTCACTTATAGCAGCAGGAAGCCTTCTGTTCTGCGTTTGAAATAGTATTGTTTGAAAAGATGGCATTTAATAAGCTAGAATACCAAATGAACTTGGCTTGGAATTCAATAACACTTAGTATGAATAAAATAAATCCAAATGTCTAACAGGGTTCAGTGTCAATTCATTAACGTTGTACAGCATAATAATTACTGATAGCATTTCAGATCCATTTTTAAGGTCCATGCAGCACAACAAAAAGTTTGGGTTTTACCCATGGAATGATTTTGAGTGATTCAACAATATTCTGTACTTGTGACTATAAAATGGCATGGAATAGATCATAAAGTTATATCACATATTTTCCATCAGCACCCTGACCACCTGCTTCTCAGATGTGGGCAGCTCATCAGGATGACTGAAATAATATGGTCGTCTCTATCTCATTTTGTTTCCTATCAGGCAAGTATTTATTTTTGCTTTCGGTTCTAAAGCTAAGCCGTCACCCTACAGTGATAAAAACAGCACCATTCACTGTCCATGCACCTCAAACATTGACTAGAACAACTGAACACATTGTGGAGGATTGGTGGGTGTTGTCCTTATGCAACTTTTAGGCTCTTTCCCTGAGTTCTTAATTTCTCTTGCCTGCTTATTAATAGCGAAATAATCATATGAAAGCCAGTGCTCTAAGCTAGGAGCAAGTGCTTAACTATTTCAATAGGCATGTTAGATGCTAGGAGGTCAAATTGTTAAGAGGCATGTTTTTAAACACAGATGAAAGCACATTATTATTTTTTCACATGACTTTTATTATCAAATTCTTAAATGTTATTTGTCATGTTTATGACTAAAGGACTAGAATCCAGAAAACAAAAATGCTTCTAAAACTAAATACCTTGGTTAACTCCGCTGATAGATGCCTCCTAGTGTGTAACATAAGACTATTACATTTTCTTATTTTACCTCTTTTGGGAACCTTAAAAACATAACACTGGAATTTATAAGGACCTTAGCTATAAAGCGACAAGAAAGTGCTCTTAGGTCTACTCTAATGTGGAGGTGTATTTTTCTTTTCCCTGAATATTCTGGGGGAAATTATCACCTTAGAGTGAAAAGTATGGTGAACTTGGATTACAGCAACCTGATTCTTGTCCCCAGTTTGTTCTCTCACCCTTGAGAAACTAGAGAATGTCATTTACATTCTGTCAGTCTCTGTTATTCATCCTTAAAATGAAGAGACTGGACTATTTCTTATTATAAAGCTCAAGAAATATTTGTTGACATAAATGAATAAATTTATGAACAGATCTAATAATGATATGTAAAGTCCATTCTTTCCAGGATAATCTGTGGTCCTCTAGTTAGTCCTTTCATTGAATTTAACCAAGCAGAAGCTAAAACTTGTTGTGAATGCTATCAGAGGAATTCTTGCATTGGACATAGGTTGAACTGGAGATCTCTTAGGTTTCTTCCACCTCTGCTAATCTATGGTGCTATTTACATTCAAGACACTGTTCTTGGAGCTTTTGTTAAACCATCCTGGTCAAAACTGTAGAAGGAAAGAGAGCACTCAAATGACATATAATATGAAAAGAAAAATTAGCCTCACAAATAATTACAGAAAAATAAGTTGAAAAAACAACATGACATGACTTTTTGCCTAGCAAATTGGCATAGAGTTAACAATAAAACTTTAGTATTGGCAAAGGTGTTAGGTACTCTCATATACTCCTTGTGGGAGTATAATTTGATCCAGATTTTCTGAAGGCTCTTCATCTGTTTGGCTGCTTCTTATGCTTCAGGTCTCAGCCTAGAAGGTAATTCATCAGACTTTCCTTGACCACAGAAGTAGATTCTCCTTCATCCCCCACTCCACACCATCCCTGCCAATTTTTCCCTTCATAGCATGCATTGCAATTTACAATTATACATTTATTTGTGTTTTTACTGATGTATCAGTCAAAACTCCAGATTCAAGAGAAAGAATCAATAAAAGTTTGTGTGTGTATCTCCTATTATGTATATATATACATATATGTATAGATGTATGTACACATACACACATATATGTGTATGCATATATCTATTTAGAGAAATGTGTTTTAAGGAATTGGCTCACATGACTGTGGATGGCTGGCAAGCTTGAAATCTTTAGGGCAAGCCAATAGGCTGGAATCCAGGCAGGAGCTGATGCTATAGTTCTGAGGTGGAATTTCTTCTTCTCCAGGAACCTCAGTTTTGCTCTTAAGGTCCTAACTGATTAGATGGGACCCACCCACATTGTCAGGGGTTAGTTACTTTAAAGTCAGCTGATTGTAGATGTTAAGCACATCTACAAAATACCTTCAAAGCAACACTTGGATTAATTACTAACTAACTAATATAGCATTTCCAAGTTGACACATAAAAATAACCATCACGACAAGTTTGTTGATTGATTCTCCCACTAGATGATAAGCTATATAAAAGGACAGAGACCTTGGTTTTCTTGGTTACCTCTAGCACAGTGCCAGTCACACACTATGTGTTCAGTGCATATAGTAGTTGCTTAAATATTTGCTGAATGAATACATAACTGTATGATATTTGATGACTATTGACACTCTCACATCTTATGGCTTGGTAGTCCAATGGTACTTTTTTGATCAAGATCATTTTCAGTACCTGGTCAGTTTGGGTATACCATAAAGAAGTATTGGAAAGTACAGTGTTTTTTAAAAATTAGTATTTAAACACACAAACAGGCAACGAACAAATACATGAACAGTCAAATCATAAAATACGGAACCATTCAGAATGAATGCTCAGTTTGCCCTTCTCCTTATATGTTTGTATCTTAATTATGCTTTTAATTTCAGATAAACTTGGAAGACATCAGAGATCAATGAAAATCAATATCAATATTGCCCTTATGCAGTACTAATAACCAACTAGAAAATGTAATAAGACAAAAAGATCTCATTCAAAATAGCAATGAACTTTTAAAGTACCTATGAATAAATCTAAAAATTAAATAAATTCAAGACCTTTGTCCAAAATTATTGAGGACATAACTGGAAAGACCTGCTATACTTGTTATAAAAATGTCAGTTCTCCACCAAATTAATCTATAAGTTAAATGCAGTTCTAATAGAAATCCAATATATTTTTCTCGGAACTAAAAAAAATGAATTCCAAAATTCATCTAGAAGAGTAAAATCCAAGAAATAAAGCAAACTGAAAAAGAAGACTATGATGGGGGAACAGGTGCTATAAGATTTCAGATGTATTTTAAAGCTGCAATAATTTAAAAATTGATGTATTGGCCCAGAGATAGACAACTGACAAAAGGAACACACTAGTGCCCTGAAATATGTCTATGTATATAAGAAAATTTGGCAGGATGACAGATGTGGCATTGTAAATCTGTAGAAATGAATGCAGTTTGGTCATGATGTAGTATTATCTTTCTCATACATTGCTGAATTTGGTAACACTTTCTCATAAAATTGTACCAGATTTTTTTTTTCTTATATGGGAAATTTTTAAATTACTAATTTTGAATCTTTAAGTGGGATTATAGGAATATCCAGGAATATTTCTTCTTGAGTCAGTTAAGTAAGTTATAGTTTTCTAGGTATTTTTCTATTTTACCTAGATTTTCAAATTTATTGGCATAAAGATACTCTTAATTATCCTCTTGTTATTCATTCCAGCTTTACTGAGATATAATTGACATCTAACATTATGTAAGTATAAGATGTACAATGTGTTGATTTGATAGACATATATTGCAAAATGATTACCACCATAGCTTTAGCTAACACCTCCATCACATAACTATCATTTTTTTTGTGGTGAGAACATTTAAGATTTACCCTCTTAGCAAATTTCAAGAATATAATGCAGTATTGTTAACTACAGTCACCATGTTGTACATTAAATCCCCAGATTTATTCATCTTATAACTGAAAGTTTGTACCCTTTGACCAACTTCTCCCGTTTTCCCCACTCCACAGCACCTGGTAACCTCTATTCTACTCTGTGTGTCTATGAGTTCGGCTTTTTTAGATTCCACATACAAGTAAGATCATACAGTACTTGTCTTTCTCTGTCTGACGTATATCACTTAGCATAATGCCCTCAGTAATTTCCAAGAATGCTGATTGACACCTTGTATTTAATTGTGAAAAAAATCAGATGCCCATAATCCAGAGAATGAATTAATTCATTTTGCTATATTAATACAATGGAAAACAATACAGCAGTGAAAATGAATGAACTGAATCTACACATGTCAACATGGATGAACATCATAAACATAACAGTAAGAAAATCAAGTTCCAGAACTTTACATACAGTATGAAATCATTCTGTATATGATTTAGAATGAACACATATGCATATATGTTGAAAAAAATAAGAAAATATGGACTGCAGAGAAAGCAAATTCATGATGGGGATTGCCTCTGGGGAAAGGATTTGGGACTGCAGAGTAGAGCAGAGGGAAATTCAACTTCGTAATGTTTTATTTCTTTAAAAAAGTCTCAAGTAAATATGAACACCTATTCAAGAGGGATATTTTACTTTTTATTAAAATTGTGATGATGATAATAATAATAAACAAAGGTTCTGAGATGGAAAAGAGCTTTTCAAGGCTCATAAAGGTAGCAGTATGACTAGAATGTAATTAAGAGGGATAGAGTGGGCTTCCCTGGTGGCGGAGTGGTTGAGAGTCCGCCTGCCGATGCAGGGGACACGGGTTCGTGCCCC
>NC_041234.1:90657697-90670309 GCF_002837175.3 Physeter macrocephalus | reverse complement strand
TTTTTTGTTTTTTTTTTTTTTTTTTTTTTTGCGGTACGCGGGCCTCTCACTGTTGTGGCCTCTCCCGTTGCGGGGCACAGGCTCCGGATGCGCAGGCTCAGCGGCCATGGCTCACGGGCCCAGCCGCTCCGCGGCATGTGGGATCCTCCCGGACCGGGGCACGAAGCCGTGTCCCCTGCCTCGGCAGGCGGACTCTCAACCACTGTGCCACCAGGGAAGCCCTGATGCAGCGTTTTGAGGCCATGGTAAGAAGTTTGTGTTTTATTTGGTTTTACATAGAAGAACCATCTTTGCCAAAGGAAGTATGAAGAACATCTCATGCTTAGTTGTACAAACAGAAGTAGAAATCTTGTCCATCATGGGGTAAGAGCATCTCAGTTTGATTCCTTGCCCATTCCTCTGCATGCTTTATTTTTGGGAGGCAGTGAAAGCTCTGCATGCGGTAACATTTTGTTCTGTCTAATATACTTAGTGCCTAACATATAAAGACAAATGAATAAGTAGAATGAATGAATAAATAAATGGTTAAGGATATGGTCTCAGGAATCAAACACCCTGAGGCTGAATCTCAAATCTACTATTCACTGCTGTGTGACTTTGCACAAGTTAACTTAATTTTCTAAAATTGTTTTCCTCATCTGTTAATGGCAATAATAATAGTAACTACCTCACAGGATATTTTAAGTATGCTATTAGAAAGCCTATGTGAAAATGTCCGATATATTATTGGATACATAAGTACTCAAAAGATGCCTTATTATTAAGCTTATAGCTTATTATTTCTAAAAAAGGGGCGGACAGAGTTCATTAGGTGGGATGGTATGGAATGGGGGAGGGAGACTGGGATAGCCAATAAAGGCTTTAATCAGGAGTTTACATTTTTTAAAAATTGGGGTATAGCTGCTTTACAATGTTGTGTTAGTTTCTGCTGTACAACGAAGTGAATCAGCTATATGTATACATATATCCCCTCCCTCTTGGACCTCCCTCCCATCCCCCCATTCCGCCCATCTAGGTCACCACACAGCACGGAGCTGAGCTCCTGTGCTATACAGCAGGTTCCCACTAGCTATATGTTTTACACACGGTAGTGTATATATGTCAATCCCAATCTCCCAATTCATCTCACCCCCCTTTCCCCCCACCATGTCCACACATCCGTTCTCTATGTCTGCATCTCTATTCCTGCCCTAAAAATAGGTTCATCTGTACCATTTTTTCTAGATTCCACATATATGCGTTAATATACAATATTTGTTTTTCTCTTTCTGACTTACTTCACTCTGTATGACAGACTCTAGGTCCATCCACGTCTCTACAAATGACCCAATTTCGTTCCTTTTTATGGCTGAGTAATATTCCATTGTATATATGTGCCACATCTTCTTTATCCATTCATCTGTCGATGGACATTTAGTTTGCTTCCATGTCCTGGCTATTGTAAAGGAGTTTACATTTGAACTGAGTTATAATGGATTAAAAATATTTTGCTAGGCAGGAGGAAGTTGGGGGAGAGTAGTATTCTAGCAAACAGCATGTTTAAAAGCATGGAGGAATGGAAATGGTACAATGCTTCATTGGGCAGAGTGTACAGATATATATGACAGAATATCAAAATAGAGAAAAAGATTTGCTCTAAATTGTGAAGAGCTTTTTATTATGTTGGAGTAAGGAGTTAAAATCTAACCCTGATTGCAACAGGGAGCCAACAGAAGTTTGTGAGCAGGAAAGTAACATAAGATTTTGAGAAGGATGATTATTCCAAGGGGTATCCTTTAGTCAAGGGTAGGCCTAAGCAACATTGTGAAATAGGTAAAGTTTAAATTCTCCTCCAAACTTGCCCCTCTGCCCCTCTTTTATCATCCTCTTCCCATACATGGATAGTGTTGCCATGCATCCTTAGACCCATCAAGTCTGTTTTCCCTGGGTCAGGATAGGTGTCCTTATCATACGAACATTGGTACCCAATATCTCTATTTAATTAATAGCCATGTCTACCAGCAGGGTAAGCTCCAGGAGACAAAGTATGACTTAGATGACTGCTATGTCCCCAGAACCTCACACAATACCTAGCATATCACATATTAGAGTCAGTGAACGTTCATGGCCTGTTAGATTAAGGGATGGGTCAACAGTAGGAAGGACTCAATTCCTCTTTTTTTTTTGGCAATAACATGTATGGTTAAGAGGTGAGTTGGTCTCCTCTCTGGTGATGACAAAATCAAAAATTGAAAGCTAGCCTGTGATCACTTGTGCAATCATGAATTCATTGCCTTACAAGTGGGTCTTGTGTTTCAGGAAAAAAAAAAAAGAGAGAGAGATGATTTTCTAAGTATCTTTTAAGGCTGTGTTGATAAACCAAGCCAGTATTCTCTATAAAGTCCTAACTGCCTCATAATCTCCCTCAGGCTCAAGTCGTTCTAGGCTTTGTGTCCCAGCAAAGATATTTTCTGATAAAGGTGGCTCCCATTCCACATCTGTGCATAGAGTTGTTTTAAAGCAAATTTGGTACTAGGCTTTTGACAGCTTAGGAATTGGTACTTTATTACAATAGTCTATAAAGTGGCTGTCATAAAAAGGACTATCCAATGTCAGTAGGAAAAAGGTACTGAAATTCCGTGCTTGTGCAGAGACCAAAATGGTCAGATGTTAGGGGAGGATCATGGTTGGCTACAGGACTTCTACAGAACTAGCTTAGGAGCTCTGGCCCGGTGCTGGAAGGGACTGACTTTGTTCATAGCCCATTGCTCCTGAGCAAGTGTATATAGCTTTGCAGAAGTGTGAAGGTAATGCTACTCTGGCTTGCTGAAATGTGTCAAAGACAGGAAAGAGTGGGAGATAAGGATAGTTGGGGAGAGATTAGAGAAGATAGAATTGAAAGAAATAAGTGGACATTTGTTTAGTTTTAGGGGGAAGATGAACATCTTAAAAGTAATGAATACAATAGCTATGGGAAGTAATCTTCTGTGATGGCAGGATCTTAGTATTTCTTGGCTCACGGTAAGTGTGACATATTGGCCTCAGTCTCTTCAATTGTAAAATAAGGGAATTGTACTAGTGGCTATTTGCAGTCCCCTCCAGATCCAAAATTCTGTAATTCTATGGTGGAAATGATGCAGCAGCAAATTACAGTTTGCCTGGTTCAAATGACAGAGAGGATGGAAACTTGGAATTTGGTGATCAATACAACTTATTCACGTAAGTGAAGCCCCATTACATTGTCTCAGATGAATAGCTATATAACTGACCCGAAAGACATAGAGATTGCTGCTTTTTAGGGGCAACATATTTACCAAAGATAAATTAGTATATAAATAATCAGAATGAAGGTTCATTACAAGTATCTTTCCCAGGACACAATAGTTTAAAACAACCGTAAAAATTTGTTTGGATGAATGTGCCCAAGGTTTAAATGAAATGGGACACATAAGATCTCAGTTCTGCTGTTCCTTCTCCGGTAGGTGGAAAGAAAGGAATGATTTCAAGGTGCTCCCTGTAGGGGGGTGTCCAGACAAACTATATATCTACCACCAATACTACCACCCACCCCTAACAAAACATATATTGGAAACCAATGAAATCAGATTAAAATGAGCATCAATAACGGATCTGAGGATAAAGTCAGAAAAGGACAGATACATTGTGGAAGGAGTGGGGAGAACCATGGAGAGAAAGAGCCAGTCCTACCGTTTTACCTTAGTAATGATGTTGAGAGCAAAGTTATTGGATGAGTGTTTATGTATCAGCCTGTTGGCATTTTTAGCAATAGCTTGTGAGAATCACCTTTTCTTTTCTTACCGTCTCCTTTTCCTGGGTCTCTTTTCAGTTCTGCCAGTATTAGGGCCCCAAGTTATGGCACTCAGGATATTCAGGAGACAGAAAGGCTGTCCCCATCTCCTCAGGTGGTGGGAGAATGCCAACAAAATTGGCTGAAACCTACATTCATCCACTTATTTGTTCATTTATTGAACCAAAGTTTGTGCTGGGCCTTGTGCTGGCCATTGCTGTAAAACTACAAACAAGACAGACATGGTCCCATGCCCTGTAAAGCTTATCTTCTAGATAATAGTAAAATAATAATAAAAAGAATCACACAAGTACCTGTATGCAAATTGTGATGTGTTTATAAAGGAAAAGAGCCTTTTAGACACTTTTAAAGTAGTCTAATTTAGAAATGGGATGAGAAGAGAGTCAGGGGAAACTTTTCTGTTGAAGTGACATCTGAACTAAGATCTGACTGATGAGTAGGTGTTCATCTGGGCAAAGACTGGGTTAAAACATGAGGCGGTAGAAGCAACATACACAAGTGCCTCAAAGCAGGAAATGCTTGGAATATTCAAATAATCAAAAGAGGGTTGCTAGGGTGAAGAACAGTGCAAGAGTGTTGTGGGGTTCAAGGGCCCAGCTTGACTCAGAAAATGAAGGTTTTGCAGTAAGTTCTGCTAGAGAATGGGAAAGTCTAACTGGAGAAACTAAACGGGCCAAAAGGAAAAATACATTGGGAAAGGGTGAGAAATACAGCTCAGTATCCCGGGGGAACTCAAGAACAGAAACAGGATCAAAATGGAGATGAGGTGAAAGTTTGTAGAATTTTAGCCAAGAATTGGGTGGTAGGGTGGGTGAGCTGTGTAATGGTTTTAGAAAAGGGAATGTCTGCATTGGGCCCTACTTCTGCTGCTCTGATAACTAGAGAAATGTCATTAAGGGCTGTTCTAGCTTTATCCACCCATGGAGGAATCAAGGGGGTTTGAAATGCCTAGCAACCCTTCCAGTGGGGGCAGTTTAGGATACTTAACCAATGGAGAAACATGGGAAAAGCCCTTCTTTTCCCTGTTTATCAAGGGAACAGTAATGACTCTGGGAAGCCAGAAAGACTTCCATCATCTGTCAGCAAGGAGCAAAAAGAATAGATGGCTGGCTTTCAATAAAAGCTCATTGCTGAGCCACTCCCACTTTGACTTCAATTATAGAATGGACTCTTTTTTAAGGTTTCCAAATTGGGGTGACATTGTTATTAATTTTAGTTATTGTGGTAAAATATATATAACATAAAATTTATGGTTTTAATCATTTTTAACTGTTCAGTGGCATTAAGTACATTCACATTGCTGTTCAACCATCACCAGAACATTATCATCATCCCATACTGAAAATCTTCACCCATTAAACCATAACTCCTTATTCACATCTATTCCCAGCACTGGTAACCGCTGGTCTACTTTATTTCTCTATGAATTTGGCTATTATGTGTACCTAATATAAGTGGAATAATACAGTATTTGTCTTTTTGTGTCTAGCTTATTTCACTTAGTATCATGTTTTCAAGGTTCATCCATGTTGTAGCATGTATCAGAATGTCATTTCTTTTTACAGCTGAATAATATTCCACTGTATGCACTTACCACAATTTGTTTAATCTATTCATCAGTCAATGCATATTTGGATTGTTTCCACCTTTTGGCTGTGTGAGTAGTGTTGGTATGAACATGAGCATACAAATATCTGTTCAAGTGTCTGCTTTAAGTTCTTTTGTATATATACCCACAAGTGGAATAGCTAAATTGTATAGTAATTCTATGTTTAGTTTTTTGAGTAACTGTTATACTATTTTCCATAGTAGCCACACCATTTTACATTCCCATCAGCAATGCACAAGAGTCCAATTTCTCCACATCCTATCCAACACTTGTCTTTTGTGCTTGTTTTTACTGATAGCCGTCCTAATGGGTGCAAAGTAGTTATCTAATTGTGGTTTTGATTTGTATTCCCCTAATAATTAGTGATGTTGAGCATCTTTTTACATGATTATTGGCCATTTGTATATTTTTGGAGAAAAGTCAATTCAAGTCCTTGGCCCATTTTTTACATTTTTAATTGTTTTTTTTTTCTTTTGTTGACTTGTAGGAGTTCATTATATATTCTGGATATTAATCTTTTATCAGGTATATGATTTGCAAGTATTTTCCCTCATTCTGTTATTACCTTTTCACTCTGTTGATAATGTCCTTTGATGCACAAAAGTTTTTAATTCGATGAACACAAATTTATCTATTTTTTGTTCTGTTACCTGTACTGTTGCTGTTATATCCAAGAAATCATTACCCAATCTAATATCATAAATCTTTTCCCCCATTTTTTTTTCCAAGAGTTTTAGCTCTTATGTTTAGGTTTTTGATTCATTTTGAGTTAATTTTTATATATGGTGTAAGGTAATGGCCCAATTTCATTCTTTTGCACATGGATGCTTAGTTTTCTCAGCACCATTTGTTTTAAATGCTGTCCTTTCCTCCATCTGATGGTCTTGACACCCTTGTTAAAAATTATTTGACCAGATACACAAGAGTTTATTTCTCAGCTCTGTATTCTATTCCATTTGTCAATATGTCTGTCCTTATGCCAGTGCCACATTGTTTTAATTTCTATAGCTTTGCTGCAAGTTTTGAAATCAGGGAGTGTGAGTCCCCCAACTTTGTTTTTCTTTTTCGAGGTTGTTTTGGTTATTTAGGGTCCCATGAGCTTCCATATGAATTTTAGGATGGATTTTTGTATTTCTGCAATAAACATCACTGAGGTTTTGATAGGGATTGCATTGAATCTGTAGATCACTTTAGATAGTATTGACATCTTAATATTAAAATTTCCAATCCATGAATATAAGATGCCTTTGCATTTACTCATGTCTTTCATTTCTTTCAACAATATTTTGTAATTTTCAGTATACAAGTGTTTCACCTCCTTGGTTAATTCCTAAGTATTTTATTTTTTTGATGATATTGTAAATGGTATTATCTTACTTTCCTTTTCAGGTTGCTCACTGTAAGTATAAAGAAACACAACTGATTTTTGTGTATTCATTTTGTATCCTGCAACCTCACTGAATTCATTTATTAGTCCTAACAGATTCTTTGTGTGTGGAATCTTTAGGGCTTTCTCTATACAAGATCATGTCATAAATGAATAGAGATAATTTTACTTATTTCTTTCCAATTTAGATGCTTTTGATTTCTTTTTCTTGCCTAATTACTTACACTATAACTCCCAAAAATAGAAGTGGTGAAAGTGGGAAGATTTGTCTTGTTCCTCATCTTAGAGGAAAAGTTTTAGTCTTTCATCATTGAATATGATAGCTATAGGCAAGATGAACTATTGATATCGCAGCTTTTCAGGGGAGAATTCTGAATTAAATGATGACATTAAATGATCACATTTATTATAAAACATATGCCAAATTCAGAACTGTTAAAATGTGAAAAAATGCATCCTATAAGAATTATAAGGGGCTACAATTCTTTCTACTGTTGCTGAATTGCTTCTCTAGATGTCCTATCAACAGTTTGAACTCAGTGTCTGAAACTAGACACATCCTCTTGCCTGCACACCAGTTTTTTTGTTACTCATGCTCTCAATTCATAGTGTACGCAGTCCTCCAATCCAGAAAAAAACTGGTAATCTTAGACTCCTCCTTCTCCTCCACCTTCTCCCTTCTTTCATCTGATTGGTTATGCAATTCTTTTGTTTTTACCACAGAAGTAGATAGCTCCCTTACTTGTCCACTGCTTTTAATCTCCACTATCCACTTACTTTAGTACCTACTATTCTCAACTCTTTCCTTAACTGTGGTAGCAACCTCTTAACTGGTCTCTTTGACACCAATCTCTCCCTCTTCAATATATCATTACATCGCCGGTAGTTATCTTTCTATAACATAAATCTGACCATGCCTGGTGGAGCCAGAGATATCAGATGTAAAAGCAAGCATCAAGTGTTCATGCTTAAACGTTTTCCCATTTTCCTGCTATCGTTGCTTGTGTGTCCATATCCCCACATACTTCAAACATTCCCCTACTGATAAGATATAGGAAGTGGGGTGATGCAAAATGGTTTTTGAGGATATTAAAAATAGGAAGAAAAAGCAATAAAACATTCACCTTATGATCTCTTTTGGTGCTTAGTTCAGGCCAGATTCTGCCAGGACATCTGTGACTTGGAGAGAGAGAATTACGGGCTTCAGTCCCATACTCAAGATCAAGTTGGATATTTAACATGCTTTTCTGAATTAGATTTTGTAGCTCCTATTGGCCTCATGCCACATGTGGCTACCGTGTGTAGGAATAAATATAGAAATATAATTACCACAAATGAGAAGTTTTCTGTGTCTCAAAGTTTAGACTTAGAAATCTACCAGGCACTTTCATGGTACCTAAGTTGCCAGTCACCTTCAGATGCAGCTCCAGGTGAGGTTGCTGAGGCAGTAAAACCAAGATCAGACAATATAGGGAAACCCTTCTACCATGAAAGCCATGCTTCTAAACCTCTTTTGGTTCCCAACTATCTACTGGATAAAGTCTAACTTCTTAGCTACACATCCAAGGCTCTTTGTAATGTTTTCCCTACCACACTCTCACACCTAACCGACTTGCACCCCTTCCCATATATTGTATGCTCCCATATATTGTATGTAGCAAATGTCTCACCATTCTCTGAAGACTTCATACCCTTTTGCAACCCCATGCTTTTGCCCATCCTATTTATTCTACTTATAATACACTGCTACCTCTTTCATGATTAGCAAACTCTTCTGTCAATACCCACAAAATACAGGTCATATGTCACCACCTCTGTGAAACTTTCCTCACATCTTCTTGGTATTTATAGTTCATAATTATAGTATTTATCAAATTTGTTTCCCCTCCCCTTAAATATGAGTTTCTTAAAGGCAGAGGATTTATAATAGTACAATCCTAATGTTTACTGTAGTAGGTATTCCTTAAATGTTTATGGAGTATAAAATGAATTGAAATGTACAGTATCAGGAGTGAACCTTAACATAAACTATGGACTTTGGATGTTTATGATATATCAATGTAGGTTCCTCTATTGTTAACAAATATACCAGTCTGGTGAGAGATGTTGATAACATGGGAAACTATGCATGTGTGAGAGAAGAGGATATATGGGAAATACCTGTTCTTTCCTCTTAATTTGGCTATGAACCTAAAACCTCTCTAAAAAATAAAATCTTTAACAAAAAAGTTAATTGCGAGTGTGCCTATTTTGTTTGCCTTCCATCACAGTGGAGAGAGTTTTATTTATGTAGCGTGACTTTGAGTGTGAGAGTTTTGTGCATGAGTTTGCTTATATACCCATACATAGGCACTCTACCCACCCAGGTAAAGCTACTAAGATTCTACTTGATACTGATCAATTTAAAGCACATGGCTGATCTTCAAATGAAGACGGAGGGAAGCTATGCAATTTCAGGTCAGAACACGAATAGACCTTCAGCAAGTTTTCTATGGAAAGCATCTGGTTAGAGGCATTTGATTATTTTGGGCATTCAGTCATTTCCATGTACTCCTTCAAGCTGCTTGTGGATTGAGTTGATTTAGGGGAAATGTACTCTGAGAGTCTGAAGTGGTTACTGGAACCCAGATGGCTCTAAGATGCTGCACCAGGTCATCTTTGCTCTCTCCTCAAATAATCTACTTTGTTTGAGGCATGCCCATTTATCACCCTAGAAGTGATATTTTCTAAGGTCAAGGTTTTATTCTAAGAAAAATTAGCTCTTGGACCACTGGAATGCAATGCAATGCTGTGGCTGGGAAGTATGCAGGTCTTTTTTTTTTTTTTTTTTTTTCTTTAAAGGAATCTCTAGTGTATCACTGGCTAAATGAGAAACAGGAAAGCAGGTGCTGAGACATCAGGAAGCCACTTAGCTTGTCATATCTCCATCCTGAGTCTTTTGCAATGACTTTATACTTACCTTCTCTGAGGAGATAAGCCAAATAGATGGCACACTATGTTTACAAATCCAGGAATTGGTTTAGAGCACTTTGTCTTCTCATTTATAAAGGGAAGGGGAACAGGGAGGGAGCTCTCTGAATAATGCATATTTATAAAAACAAAAGCCTTAATCATCTGTCTACGTCAGGCAAAATTTGGGATGAATTATCTGAATAATTTCCTTATTACTTCACGTCATTATGTAGGTGAGACAATCAAATAAACCCATTTCCTTTCATTTAGCTTCCTTTCAGCTTGAGAAATGGTGTACTCAATTTAATGCACTGTTGGAAAGCAGAACAATCTCTCCTAATTTCCTGATTTCAACTCATTCAACAAACATTTATGGAGCACCTACTGTGTGCCAGGAACTGCATTTTAAAATTTAAATGAGTCAGATTTAATATGTCAGTAGTGTATTTTCATGACTTTATAACTTTGTCAAACAATTATGAATGCACATATTTAGTTGAAAGGCTAATGGCATCGTAACAAGCAAGCAATTCTAGCCCAGCTGCATGACAATTTAAACAACTGAAGCTGATTTTGTCAAACTTGGCCCTTAGATGAGGATTGATTTTCACACTAGCTTGCGTGCCAGAACCGAAGCTACTAGCTTCAGCCTTCCCTTCCTCAGAAATCGCTGGATCCTAGGCCTTCTGTCTAAAGCTCTTGAGTCAACTTTACTATTGAATAAATAAAGCCAGATTTTTGTCTGTGTGCTCATGTGGGCATGTCGCAGCTAGCAAAAATAGACGCAGGAAGGCATATTGCTTGCTTGCCCTCCCTTAGCTGTTTGTGGTAGGCTTCAAACTTCTGAATTTGGGATTTATACCCTTCAGCCACCCTATGATTTTCGCCCCTAACCTTGACCCCAACTCATTGGGCGTTCTGTCTAACTGGTTTCCTTTAGACATTGATCCTGGAACATTTTCCCAGATTAGGCCAGCACCTCACTGCTCTTCAATGAACAGTGTATATATCACAGAGGGGCCCTTCTAAAACCTATTTCCTCCATTAAGACCTGAAGGCTAATAAATACCCCATTCAATGAATAAGCATTGAAATATCCTTCCAATTCTTATTATACCACTTACAGGCAAGATGGTAAAGTCCACAAAGGTTCTTGGTGAGGTTCTCCCACTTCTCATTCTGGACCTCATTCCTTCCTGTCTTGGTTCATACTCAGACATATTTCTCCTTTCCCAAGTAGGCAAATGATAGTTTCATTCATACTCAAGTAACAGAGCCTTATATGACATATCTTTTAAGTAGATTTGCATTTTGAAAAAACAATTTTGGGATAAGAAAATCCTCAAGAAACAGAACACATATTTAGTAGGAGAATTTCATCCATCAGGAGATGAGGTAATTACGGATGGGGGTGCCGTCCAGATACTCCACAAATCGCGGTACAATGGCTCAGCAGATTTCAGCTCTCTGACAAAACACTTAAGCCGGTGTTCAAAGACCACAGATAGAAGGAGTTGCCAGACCATGACTTCAGCAAGGCCATGACTCGGCCCAGTGGTTCTCTGGTCTCTACGGACAAGAGACTTGCCTGGTGCATTATTTCTAGAACTGTCTTTTAAATTAGAATTCTCTTATTTTTATTGTTAAATACAACACATGTATAAAATATATATGCATATATAGATAGATATAGATATAGATATAGGCCATGCCACGTGGCTTGCAGGATCTTAGTTCCCCGACCAGAGATTGAACCTGGGCTCCGGCAGTGAAAGTGCCTAGTCCTAACCACTGGACTGCCAGGGAATTCCCTGCATATATTTAAAATAATAAAAATAAAAGAAACATATGTATAACCACCACCAATCCTAAACAATGAAACATTGCCAGTTTCTTTGATGTCCTATCTAAGCCCTTGCCTGTTTTCCCTCCCTCCCAAGTAAGAAACCAAATATCCTGAATTATATATTCATCATTCCAATGCTTTCCATCATAGTTTTCCACGTATGTATGAACCTCTTAAAATTTGGATTTGTTCAATTGGATAGGGCTCTAAAAAGATGCCCTCAGAGTTCTCTGCTTTTTCCAGTTTCAAATCACCCTGATGTATAAAATAAAAATGTATTCTACAGTGTTCCGCAAAAAAAAAAATGTAGTTTAATTTTTTCATGTCTTTGATTTTATATAAACAGAATCATCCTGTGTGTATTCTTCCATGACCTGTTATAGTTGTCTCATTCATTTTCTCTGCTTTATTTATTTATTCTCCAATGTTTGGATGTGACATTTCTGTCTGCTTCTTTGACAGACTGTTTTTTAGCTATTTCAACAACTTCTTTGGATATATTTCCTGCACATTTCTATCAGTTTTTTTAGAGTCTAAAATAAAAGTGTAATTGGTAGGTCATATGCTAAGCGTAGGTACTACTCTACTGGGTAGTGCTAAATGGTTTTCCACAGTGCTTGTACCAACTTACACTCCATTACAATGTAAAGAACTAAGTTCAGAGGGGTCTTTGTGGAAAACAAATACAACCAGTGGTAGTTATACTACCCAACAGAGCCATTCATCAACAAAATAGACCACAATCCTCACTCATTTAGATATTTAAGTCCACACCCTATCTAGCTTTATATTTCATGGCTACAGCTTCAGGAAATACTCCATCATTCAGAAAATCACACAGTATAAAAGAGTTACTTGTAGTGAGGTGGATGGACCTAGAGTCTGTCATACAGAGTGAAGGAAGTCAGAAAGAGAAAAACAAATACCATATGCTAACACATATATATGGGATCTAAAGAAAAAAAATGGTTCTGAAGAGCCTAGGGGCAGGACAGGAATAAAGATGCAGA
>NC_041234.1:90654915-90657673 GCF_002837175.3 Physeter macrocephalus | reverse complement strand
TATGTATAGCTGATTCACTTTGTTATACAGCAGAAACTAACACAACAATGTAAAGCAATTATACTCTAATAAAGATGTTAAAAAAATAATTAAAAAAGTAAATCAATAAAATCAGGTTGTTTGTTTAAAAAAAAAAAGCCCATGAAAAGACATGATTTATGTTATGCACTATAACCCTGAAAAGGAAGAAGAAAAATGGTAGATGACTGAGAAGAAAGTAAACACAATATCCCACCATCCTGTTCCATCCACTCCATGGCTTGAGTTTTTATTTGTGTGTTTCTCATTTATGACAAAAAATTTGTATGTGTAAATAATGATTTTTGATGAAAAATTTCAAATAAACCACACAAAAAGAATAGATTGAACACCTGTGTATTCACCACCTAGATTTAACAAATGTTAACATTTTGCATATTTTCTTAAAGATAGATAGATAGATAACAGTAAAATGATTCTATTACCAATTCTGACTTGGAGGGGAGTTTCCTATAATTCAACTCAATTCTGAAGCTATCTACTGGGAGATAGGATTAGATCCCACAGGTTAATGACTCAGTCCTACAAGACTGCCCCCTCACACCACATCAGATGCCAACTTCAAGTCCAGATTGTCACATGTGCTTCTGGCCTGCTGGCTATAGAGTGGCAGTTCCAAACCCTCCTTGGGTTTGATTAATTTGGTAGAGCAGCTCACAGATCTCAGAGAAACATTTTACTTACTAGTCTACCAGCTTAAAAACCAGATGGAAGAGATGCATCGGGCAAGGTGTGAAGGCATGAGCTCCCATGCCCTTTCCAAAGGCACCACTCTGCCCAAACCTCCACGTGTTCACCAACCCAGAAGCTCTTTAAACCCTTGTCCTTTCGAGTTTTTATGGGGACTTTGCTACATAAGCAAGCTGGATTGAATCATTAGTCTGGTGACTAAACTCAATCTCCAGTCCTTCTCCCCACCCTAGAAGTCAGTAGGGTGGGACTGAAAGTTTCAACCCCCTAGTCACACAGTTGGCTCCACTGCCAACCAGCCACCATCCTTAGGTGCTTTCCAAAAGTCACTTCATTAACAAAACTAAGATACCTTTATTGCTCTTATCACTTAGGAAATTCCAAGGGCTTTAAGACCTCTGTGACTGAAAAAAGACCAAATATATATTTGTTATTTTAAATCACAATATCACAGATAGATATGAAATAACATATTTCAACTAAAAGTGAGGCCCTTTGTAATCCTCTCCTATGCACTCCCCCCAACTGTCTCCCCAGAAGTAACCTCTCTCTTAGAAGTTGTTGCGTATCTCTTCTTTTTATTTATAGGCCCAAATGTATGTGCCCATAAACTATATATAATTTTTTATTCACTTAAACATTTTACATAAGTTGCATCAGGTATTTATCATTTGGGAATATATGTTTTTACATTTTTATTTATTTATTTATTTTTTTATACAGCAGCTTCTTATTAGTTATCTATTTTATACATATTAGTGTATATATGTCAATCCCAATCTCCCAATTCATCCCACAGGAATATAGTTTTTAATTCAACATTAGGTTTTGGACATTTGTCCATGTAGTATACCACTACCTCTTTAATTGTTACTCCCTATATGATTCCTTTATGTAAGGAGACCATAATAATGTGTTTATTCATTCTCTTATTTACGTGGGGTCCTTTGCTCTTCTCCTATCACTTTTCACAGTTGTGAGAAAAACTGCAGTGAAGACACCAGCGCACTTCCTGAAGTTTTCAATGGTGTACCCAGAAGTGGAATAACAAGACTGCAGAGAGCAAACACTTTCTGCTTTATTATAGGTTGCCACATTGCTCTCAACCCTGACTGTGCCAATGTACCCTTTCTCCAGAAGAGTATAAACATTCCTGCCTCCCTCTCCTCATAACACTTCCTTTCTCAGAGTGTAGATTATGAGGGGATGGGGGAATAGTGGCCTGAGAAGAAACTAGAGAGCTGGCAAGGGCTAGATCACGAGGTGACTTACCGAACACCCTAGGGAGCTGGATCCTATTCTGAGAAGCCATTGAAGGGTTTTCATCAGGAGAATGTCATGATCAATTTTCCCTTTAGAAAGATCACAGGAGGCAGTATGGAGGATGGATTGGAGTGGGAAGGCAGGCTTCAGGAAAGGCCTTTGGAGTAGGGAGGGATTGAGGGCTGCTCAAATTTTTACTCAGTTTGCTAGATCTGTTTTGTTTTTCAATGAAAACAATAAATTCTCATGCCCACATTAATTGATTTTCTCTAGCGGCCCTTCAAGGTCATGAAGCTCTAGCCTAAAGGAAGAGAGAACAGGTTTTGCCTCCATTGTCTGGCAGTTTTATAAAGGACACATATTGTGCAGAAGAGACACAGCCTCTGTCAATTGCACGAACCAATAAACACACCTTTATTGCTAATTACCATTTTCTTTTTGTGCTACTGTTTGCCAAATGGCAATGAAAGCTGAAGCACAGATGCTCATTAACATCCTTCTTGATTTACTGACAATTCAGCACTGACAGTTTAATAAGCTTAGGATTCAACCCAAAGATTATTTGTCACATTTTTGGGGCAGTGTCTTTTCTCACCTCTTGAGTGGAGTAGCCTGTCCACATTTGTAACAATTGCACCAAAAATACTAATGTTTTAAATATATGTTGTGTATTTTTTTTTTTTTTTTTTTTTTTTTTTTGCGCGGTACGCGGGCCTCTCACTGCCGTGGCCTCTCCCGTTGCGGAGCACAGGCTCCGGACGCGCAG
>NC_041234.1:90639501-90654351 GCF_002837175.3 Physeter macrocephalus | reverse complement strand
CAACCACCGCGCCACCAGGGAAGCCCATATGTTGTGTATTTTTTAATGAAAAGCTCAAAACATGTCTCTGCTGTAGGGGAGCAATATTTGCCAGCGCAATGTGTCTCTTTGGCAAGAGGATTCATTTAGTCTGATTATTTTTAAGGCTCAAAAGACTCAGGAAGAACCTTTGACCTTCCCCCTAACTGCCTAAAATAATGTAGATGGAGGACCTGTTCCAGGAAGGGGTATCACCATAGATAACTATATTACGAACTAGCTGTGCTGACAGGGAGAAATCCAGCAAAGTCTGCTTATTAAAACTCCTCTCCGTGTCCCATTGTCTCTGCCTGGCCCAGCAAATATTTATTTACCAAACATTTGCTTTTCCGTCTCCATGTCAATTGTCTTCCTCTCCTTTGAAGTCCCAAACCTCTACCCACAACATCCTCTTTTGTCTTTAGCTGAAGATGGTATTTAAGGTGAGGGTTTTGGCCATTTTGATGAATTACTCAGTTTTCCTGGGTCTCTCCCATGTGTATATGTTATTAAACTTTTGTTTGATTTTCTCCCGTTAATCTTTCTCACGTCAATTTAATTCTTAGACCAGCCAGAAGAACCTAGTAGAGGAAAATTTCTTCCTCCCCGACACTCCCCTTCTTTAATTTACCTTCACAATAAAATCTACGAACAAGAAAGAGGTTTTATGGACCTCATTTCCCATAAGGAGAAACTGTGGGGAGGAGAGTATGCTCAAATGATGTTTAAACTTATTCGACCTATCTATAGCTGAGTATAGAGAGCAAAAAATGCGTACTTCTTTGTCTGAGAGACAAGAGACTTCTTTTTCCCCCAGTTTTATTGAGATATGATTGACATATAACATTGTATTAGTTTCAGGTGTACAACATAATGATTAGATACATGTATACATTGAGAAATGATTAGCACAATAAGTTAATTAATATCCATCACTTCACATAGTTACAATAATTTTTCTTGTAATAAGAACTTTTAAGACCTACTCTCTTAGCGACTTTCAAATATACATTACAGTACTGTTAGCTATAGTCACCATGCTGTAGGTTACATCCCCAGAACTTATTCATGTTATAACTGGAAGTTTGTACCTTTTGACCACCTTCACCAATTTCCCTCACCCTCCACCCTCTACCTCTGGAAGAGACTTCTGGAAGAGACTTCTGGAAAGTGGAGCTTTAACCTACTTGTGGATACCTGGGTGGGGAAACATTGAATGTAACAGAATAAACTCTTTTTGAACCCATCTTAAATGGCTGGTCTATGTAAGACCTTCCCATATATTCATCTGGGAGGAGAGATCCCAGAGCAAAATCAGGCCTCAGCAGATGTTGCTGAGATAATATGAAGCTCCAGCCAAAAACATTGCTTCCTTTACTCTGCACTTTTCTTGATAGTTCATTCTTTATGTTGGAGACAGGAGATATTTTCATATTGGCCAATTTATAAATCCTCTGACATTCAATAACCTCATATAAGGGAATATTTTAAAATATGTTTATTTTTCTTTTTGTCCACTGGATTCCCTTTCACACATATTCACTCAACGCATGATCTTTAATCTCTATCGGATTTGGTCAACGTAGGATCGCTGCACACATTTCCCTGATGCAGGATATACCAAGGCATATCCTTGGTTGGTTGTTTAATAGTTGTTAACATTTCCTAGTTGATGTTTTCATCTAAGATATTTTTAAAAAACACTAAATATAAGGCTCAAATGATATAAGCACTTATACATATCAGGGTAGGATTGTGGTGATAGTAGATTCTTTTCTACAACTGAAGTCTTCCATTGGCACTTTGATTTGGGACTTTCCTTTTAACAAAGTTACTAGTAGATGCTCAGCCTTTTATAGTCTTTGCCTTGAATAAAACCATCATGGAATGGCAAAGGAGAGAGAGAGGCACCCTGTCTCTGAGAACTCTCAGACACACAAAAACCTGTATGCAAATGTTCATAGGAGCTTTATTGGTAATAGCCCCAAACTGGAAACAAACAAAATAGCCTATAATGGGTGAGTGGTTAAACAAACTGTGATACATCAATACCATGAAATTTTACTCAGCAATAAAAAGAAGAAGCTATTTATAGTATACAATAACTTGGATGGATTTCAAATACATTATGCCAAGTGTAAAAAAAGCCAGTCTCAGAATGTTATATCTGGTATGATTTCACTTATAATATTCTTGAAATGACAAAATTATAGAGATGGAGAACACATGAGTAGTTGCTAGGGGTTAGCTATGGTAGTGGATGGTGTGGGGGAAGCGTGTATCTATAAAGGATTTACACAAAGGATCTTTGTGGAGATGGGATGGTTTTTCTGGTTTTGATACTATAATATGATTAACTAAGATGTAAACCATCTTAGGGAACTGAGTGAAGGGTACCCTGGACCTTTCTTTACTATCTTTGTAACTTCCTTTGAGTCTATAATTATTTCAAAATAAAAAGTTAAGAAAATAAAACACAAATTTAAAAAATAAATGGATTCTTAAAAAATGTAAAACGGTTTCTCTAAAGCATTATGTTCAATCAAACTTTAGTTTTAACCAGACACAATAGAGTATTTAAAAGTCATAATAATTTCGAATGGAAAAATCTTATGTTCCAAAAATAATTATTCAGTCATGGCTTAATCAATTGAATTTGCTTAAAGAATATTTCAGTTTTTTATTTTTATTATTTATTTATTTAATTTTTACTCTGCTACAGCAGTGTAATTATTCTCTGATTTTTTTCACTTAGAACCATTCACATATAACCCGGTCTCCCTACTCTAATTTGAGAATGAATAGAGCATGGATATTGATCAAGAGCTCTTCCAAACTGGCAAAGGAATCCTACATATAGTAGGATGCAGGGGATTGGATCATAAATTTATGCTGAGTGGACAACATGATGTCACCAGGTGGCAGTAGAGTATTATGACCACTCTTGTAAGAACTGGATATTAGACTTAAAATAGTTGCTAAGAAAAACTACTAAAACTCTGGATATTCCCCATATTCTCTAACAATACTGTAACATATATTTCAATCCCATAAGATATATATACAAGTTTGAGCAGAGAATAACAGAGCCATGTTAAAATACATAAGCTTGGGAGAGAGCTTGGCTCACTCATAAGCTAAGAGACGCACTGCCACATACTGACCTTGCAGGGTGTGCAGTTCATGCCTCAGGAAAACTCATGCCTCAGTAAAATTACAGATTTTTGCATGCCATTAATATTTGGGTCTTCTGTGGATATCTGAAACTTTGAATTTTAAATCCTTAAATCCCAAAGATTTACTCTACTTAGCTTAGGGGAAAGCATTGGATTAACAGATTAGTTTTTCTCTTGTTTTCAAGTATAAAAAATAGAATTCTGTATTAACCAGCTAAACTAACAACTTTAATCAGCAAAGTGTATGTCTTTTAGAGAAAACACTTTAAAATGAATCAATGTTCATATACACTTATATAACTATTTCAGTAAACACAGTTATTAAAATGCTTATAGAATCATAAATTGCATTAATAATGATACCCCAGGGACCAATGAAGCCTATTGGTCAGATCATATGTCTGAATATTTTAAAAGGCTAACAGAAATTCATGCAGTTCAAGGAATTGAATTATTTTGTTCTGATTAAAAGTAAGGAAACATGTAATAGCAGACTTTAATTCTCCAGAAGGGATTTGCTTTGTGTTTTTCAAGAAGGTTGGAAGAGATGGAAGAAGCTACGGACGCAGATTTCAGGTCAGCCTAAGAGAAAACCTTTGAATGAATAGACCTTTGGTCTAATCAGTGGGATAGTCTGCAGCAGGAAAGAGTAAAGTCCCTCCTTTTATGGGAGCTTTCAGCAGAGACTCAAGCCCAGGTTTCCAGTCAGAGAGACTGTGATACTCAAATACTCAAGTTTTTATTTTATCTTTTTATGATCTCCTCTGCCTTATCCATACTTCATAATAAAAATAGCTAACACTTTTGAGCACTTATTATCTGTCAGGCACTTTTCTACTTGCTTTTCATGTCTTCACTTATCAGATATTTATTGAACAACTACAATGTGCCAGGAATAATTTTACGTACTGGGGATATAGCAATGAAACGAACAAATAAAGGGCCTCTCAAGTTGCTTACATTCTACTGAAGGAAGGAAGATGATAAATAATATATCAGATAGTGGTAAGTGCATTGAAGAAAAATGAAGCAAATCAAGGCACAGAGATCGACGTGGAAGGAAATTATCCTAGATTGAGAGGTTAAGGAAGTTCTCTCTGATTAGGCGATATTTGAGCATAGGTTACAATGAAGTGAGAGAGAGAGAGCCATGTGAAGTTTTGGAGGAGGCTGGAGCTTGCTTGGCATGTTCAAGGAACAGAAAGGTGGCTTTGATTTCTGGCTGATCTACCACCCCATCTTGCACACTCCCATTCTTGAAATACTTCGGCCATACTTGCTTCTGTTCAGTGTGTCAGTAAATAGTCTCTCTGGGCTTTTTCATGTGTGTATTCTTTGCCATAGGCACCATACTTAATACAATGTAAATGCTATGTCAATAGTTGTCAGATAGGCAAATTCAAATTTTGATTTTGGAACTTTCTAGATTTTTTTTCCCGAATTTTTTCAATCCACAGTTGGTTGAATCAGTGGATGTGGCATCTATGGATGTGGAGGGCCAACTGAATATCTTGCTCATGTTTTTATACTGTAGGGCCTGCTAAGGGTCTGGCGAAACATGGCTGCTTAATATATTTTTTACTCAATAAATGAGTGGATATAGTGGGATCCCTGAGAACACAGAGTTGATTCTGGGAACAATTTGTTCCTGTACTCCAGAAGCAGTGTTCATATGTATAGTAGCATATATCAATATTTTGCGTTTTCCTTTGGGTATATGGAGGTTGAGCTCGGGGGATGTGTGGTGACGATTGTGACATGTAGCCAGAAGAAAGAAGAAAGAGGACAACCTAGCTTGGGACATTTTTTTCTTCGCAAGTTTCTGCTGACAACTAACTCTATGTACTTGCAAGCCTCACTCTGAGAAACTTTCTTTGAAAAGAAAGACACCATGGAAATTTAAGGTATCAAAGTTACTTTCACTTAAAGGAGCAATTTCACATCTGATACTAGAAATTACAGCCTTTGATTTCCAGCCATTCTCTGAAATAAGGTGTGAATTTTGGCTATTATTAACTTGATAAGATTTTCTCAAATATGTCTGACATTTTCAGAGGCTTTAGTAGTTGATCTGCCTTCCCTTCCTTTCTCTCCGAGTCTTTATATGCCCCCTTTTCACATATCAGATGTCTCCAAATCACTTTACTCAGATTGTTCTCCCCTCGACTTCGATTCAGCTGGATATTTTCTACCATCTGGTTTCAAGCTTTTAAATGGGTATCTGGAGGCTAATATTTCCACATTCTAGTACGAAATGGTAATTAAAAAATATGTTGCTTTTATTACCCTGTGGTGACTGAAGGAAACCATAGGCAGACAGCATTACATTTTCTCTTCTTTTAATGCAGCTGCATATCAATCAGATTCTCAGCTACTTGTGGATTTCTTTTTTCTGCTAGGTTAATGCAAAATTAGATTTCCCAACAAACAGAATGTATAGCTTCCTACAAGTCACAAAAGCCAGGACAAATTTGTCAGCTCCGGTACTAAATCTTTCACTGGGTCTGTGGCTCTCAAGGGAAGTTATTCTTCCTTGGGATAGCAGGAAGAGTGGCAAGTTATGATCATTTGTCCTAACCAATAACATAGGTATGATAAAAGCAATTATGTATATCTCTATTTATCTGAATATCTATACAGCAACTGACATAATTTATGTACTGTTTTGACAATAACCACTTCAAAAATAATTACTACTTAAGGCCGTTAGGAAATGAAAATTAATGATTACATTATGTGGAAATGAAGCTTAAGTCCTCCTCAGCTCTGAGATATTATAAACAGAATTAGATATTTGGCTAAACATCAGTAACATTAGTATCAATGATTTTCTAGAAGAAGCCAAAATAAACTTAAATTACACCACGAACAAGAAATGGATTTCACAATAATTGAGTAAGGAAAGGACAATCTCTTCAGTAGAACTTGTGGTATCTGTTCAGAGCCTTCTTCTGACAGAAGAAGTCTCACAGTAGAACTTCTTTGTTCTAATTTTAAGGTTTAATCCATTTTCCAAAGGTAATTTCAGTTGGGAGGAGAAAACTATTGAGCCTTACCAGCCTGTCACTCCTAAGTCTCAATGAGCTTATCTCCTCACTTCTCGAAAACGAATACTTCAGAACTAGGGAAGAATGTAAGAGCATGGTTTTGAGAATACTGATTGTACCACTGTGAAGAAAAGAAGACATGAAAAGGAGTGGCCAAAAGAACTAAACTCTTACTTGGTAAATTTCACTGTTGTGCTGGTAAAGAGTCTATTCATTCATTCGTTCAACAATTATCCACTAGGCACTGGGAGTACAAGATGGACAAACACAGAGATGCCCTCATAGAGTTTAGAGTCTGGACTCTGGAAAGAAAATGCAGGCAATAATAACCATACAAATAAACAACTACAAACTAAGAGTGATACTAGGAAAAAGGAAAGGGTATCACAAAGGGATATGACTTGAGTTCTGCAGGATGACTTGGAGGGACATGGGACAAAATGTTCTAGGAAACAAGAGGTAGCATATGCAAAGGACTTGTGCTGTGAGGGAACATGGCAAGAAAGCCCTGAAAGGTAGGCAAGGGCCAGACTACACAGAGTGTTGTTGAAAATGTTAAGGAGTTTTAACCATATCCTAAGAGCAATGGTAAAACACTGAAAGAGTTTAAATTGAGAGAGGGACCACGATAAGATCTGCATTACAAATTTTGGCAGCCTTTGGAAGCAGATAGGAAAGGGGTAATAATGAATACGATAAGACAAAATTGGGAAGCTGTCATAGTTCATTCAGGAGACACTGCCTTCCATTAGGGTGTTGACAGTGGAGATGGAAAAAAATGGATAAATGAAGCAGATTTGGAAGGTAAAATCTATGAGCCAGTTCTGGATTAGCAATGGGGTAGGCATGAGGTGCCATCAAGGGTCCATTCTGGTAAGGGGATCCTGGAAGAGGACTGTATTTGGTGGGGTAGATGTGTGTGAATGTGTGTGTGTGTATGTGCGTATGTGAGATGTGCTCGTTGTTGGTCTGAGGTAACTTTAAAACAACTAAGGAAAGAACAAATACAATGAGTTGAATATTCTGTTATCCATTGAATATACTGCTTTGGATCACAGATGTCAGATGTCTGATACATATACACACACGCAATACTTAACATAATGTATACACAATACTTAATGGTTACTACTTTTCTGTCTCTCTGCCATTACATGTTACTTTTTTATTTTTTTTTTTAACTCACTTGGGTATATGTGCTAGTTGAAACCAGGGGGAAGACTATAGAATGAGAAACCAGTGGGGTTTATGAACAAACCTTGATGAATTCTAACATGTAACATAGATTGGCTGGTAGATCAGGATGAGCCTGCAAAGGAGCAGAGAAGGAACGGGCCGAGACGCAGTTAAGTACTGTGTTGTAGATGGTAACAAAAAAGAGTGTTTCAAGAAGGTTTGGGTAGTTTAACAGTGAATGCTGCTGATGAGAGGTCAAATAAAACGTGAACTGTAAAGTGTATTTTATTTCGTGACACTGACGGCATCAAGCAGATCTGTTTTTATGGAGGGAGGGGGCAAAAAGTTAGATTGAACAGGGTGAGTGGAAGGTAAAGAAATGGAGACAGTGAGTATAACTAATGTGGGAAAATTAGTCTTAGATAGAATAAAGGGCAACCTCATTATCCTAATTGGAGAGAAGGATGATAAGCTGTTTGAAGTTTTTAAGTAAATGTGTGGATTTTGTATAGAGAAAACGAGAAACTTTCCTTCTGGAAGTTGCTTTCTATCTTCTATTCTCAAATTTTGGACTCCTTCTCCCTCTTTCTGCATCAGCACAGAAAGGGAGAGGGAGTCAGAGACTCAAGGATGGTAGAGAAGTTTTGAAATAGTGACTTAGAGAAAGATGGTGAGGATACTGAGTACCGTTGAAGTCTTCCATAAAGTTAGTGAGTGTAATCTTACACTGGGGATATTGACTGGGCATTACTGAAATGATGGGCCATGAAATCTACACTGGGTAAGGAGGCAAGTGATGAAAGGAAGGATCTGAGTGAATGGGAAAAAGTACAGGGATCAATAGACTGGATGTCTCCATGACACAGGGAGGCAGTTGAACAAGCAAACTAGAAGGATAAGAGGTTGAAGTCAGAAAAGGAAAGATGATTTCTATCTGTTATAACAGTTGTGGATGATGGTGAGGTTCAACTCAGAATCGTGGAGGTGACTGACTCACAGGGAGCAGAGGAAAAAGTTATCGGGGTTGGTTGAAGCACTGAGAGGTCTTGTTATTAAATAGATGATCCCTGAAGGTATGAGAGTCACCTGGATGAAGGAAGAGATCCTAAAAGAAAAAAAAAAATTTTTTTAAACTATGAGCCTATGAGAACCTACTGTATAGCACAGGGAACTCTACTCCGTGCTCTGTGGTCACCTAAATGAGAAGGAAATCCAAAAAAGAGGGGATATATGTATACGTATAGCTGATTCACTTTGCTGTACAGTAGAAACTAACACAACACTGTAAAGAAACTATACTCCAATAAAAATTTAAAAAAACAAAAGACCGGTATGCTGCCAATTCCACAGCATTGCTGAGAAACTTAAATAAGAACTAAAGAAATATAGAAATATAAAAAAACAAAAACAAAAACTATGAGCCTGATGGCAAAGTGTTTAATAAAGGAAGGGGAATGTCAGGGAGATGGTAGGTCACAGTGACTGGGAAGGGAGAGGATGCTGTAATGAAATGGCATCATTAGCAACAAAACAGGAATCTGCTGTTGCCGTTTGTGCTTGTTTTGTTTAAAAGAAGAAGATGCCAAGAGCAATGAATGAAAGTGGCAATGAAGATCAAAGAGGACACAACCCTGTCAATTCAATTGCATGGTGTGTGAGAAAGTAAACCCCACTTTAGAGTACCTAGAAGAAGTGGCCTCAGGGAAGAGCTAGGATTCAGTTAAGATAAGAAAATAAATGTGATGCTCACATGTATTCTGAGAATAGGATTGTTTGCTAAATATGGAGCAATGGCCGTTTACAGAGGGCCTAGTAAAGGGATTTGGGAAAGGCGGGTGGGGGGAGGGCAGTTGCTTCAGTTACGGGCAAGGAAATACAGAGCATCACAGAGGACAGAGAACTCAGGAGCCTTGGTGTTATGGGTGATTACTTATGAAGAGGGTCTGCCTAGTCTGGGTAATTTTGGTACCCGAAGCTTTTCTCATGTGATGACCATGTGAGAGAAATATTGCATGTTTTAGTCCCAAATAATTTTTTCTATTTGTCGATCTATAAGGAAACAAAGAAGTTTAAAAATACATCAGTAGGGCTGCCCTGGTGGCGCGGTGGTTGGGAGTCCGCCTGCCGATGCAGGGGACGCGGGTTCGTGCCCCGGTCCGGCAGGATCCCGCATGCCGCGGAGCGGCTGGGCCTGCGCGTCCGCAGCCTGTGCTCCGCAACGGGAGAGGCCACAGCAGTGAGAGGCCCGCGTACCGCAAAAAAAAAAAAAAAAACCAAAAAAAAAAAAACACACATCAGTAGAGATCACATCAGTAAGGGGTAGACAGTGTGTGTTGTTGTTGGCTCTTCCCAAATTCAATTCCTATTCTGGAACTCACGCAAAATCATGGGTCCCTAGGATAAGACAAGCCACTATTTTCTTGGTATTTATACATTTCTGTTCAGATTTGTTCTCTGATTTGTCCTGCCCCCTAATGCTAAAGCTTGCTGAAGTTCATCCCTTCTCTGGTTGCTAGGTCCGTTTCTTTCCCAAGGCAGAATCTAAAGAGTCTTAGGTCAGTAATTCAGAACCTTATAAGTGTTAGCCTTACTGCTGGTCCTGCTCTCAAATCAGACCCACATTCTAATAAGTGGGTCTGATGAACTATTCCCTTGACTTTCTTCCTTGAACACTAATTCTTCTTGCTTTTTCCCCCTTCTAAGAATTTTAGAAATTGGTGGCCTGTCTCTAAAACAGAGATGCTGTGGCTGATTTCCACTCCTACCTCTACCACCTTCCTCTTGCTTCAATCCTTCTTGGTTTATCTGCCCGATTAATTGGCTTATTCTGCTTTTCATATGCCATCCACCTCTGGTCTGACTAGGCTTGCTGCTGTATAAATCCATTTGTTAAAAAGGCTTAAGTAAAGGAGTAGGAAAGGAGATAGGCTGGGATGATGTTTTCCAACTTTTCTTTTAATGATAAGATTTATATGAAACTGCCAATGTCCAGAGCCCACCCCAGGCTGAAGAGTGAGTATCCGTAACATGTTCGGAGCACTTCGATGTGCTATACTAGCTGGGAAGTTCTGGATAGGGGAAGAATCTGATCTTCCAATTCAAGTTCACATCTAGAACACCTTATTGGTTGGAAGAACTTGAGACAAATATTTTAATTTTATTTGGTAAATTTGTAAAATATGACATAATATGCATTTTGCCTTGACATAATATACTCTTTGCTCTCCCTACTCTATCCCATCAATGCAAAGGCAAGGGTATCATGCTATACTCCCCACCTTCAGTGCACAGTTATGATAGAAATTCAAACAGGAAAGAACCAATTCTCAGCTTTTGAGTTTCAAAATAGATTTCGAAATAGGCTTTGAAGTTCATCAGAGAGGTAGCAACTTACAAAAACAGGTTTGTGAATCTCAAAATTTCTGGCTTTTGATTTTTTTCTTTTTTTTCTTTTTGGCTGCATTGGGTCTTCGTTGCTGCACCTGGGCTTTCTCTAGTTGCAGCGAGCGGGGGCTACTCTTCATTGTGGTGCACCGCGGGCTTCTCATTGCGGTGGCTTCTCTTGCTGCGGAGCACGGGCTCTAGGCACGTGGGCTTCAGTAGTTGTGGCTCGCGGGCTCTAGAGCGCAGGCTCAGTAGTTGTGGCGCACGGGCTTAGTTGCTCTGCGGCATGTGGGATCTTCCTGGATCAGGGCTCAAACCCATGTCCCCTATATTGTCAGGCGGATTCTTAACCACTGTGCCACCCGGGAAGTCCCTGGCTTTTGATTTTTAAAAGACAAAAGTCCAAAGAAATCAGTCCAAGAGAATGCATCTTTAGAGAAAAAGGGAGACAAATCATTAATATAATGAATTTACCCTGAAATAGATGAGAAAATCCTGAATTATCTGAATTTACCCTGAATTCACTAGATTAAGTCTACCCCCATAGGGCGAAACAAAGGTTCAAGTAGGAAATGAATAACAATTATAGATACATAAAAGTCCTTGTGCACATCTAAGCTGCGTATTGAAAGATCCTTTAATGCTATATATCCTATTCCTTTCATATGTATAATCTGAAGAAAAATAACTCCTTAGTTAATACTGATAAGCCCACTCATAGTATCCCATCCTCTAAGGGAAAAATTCATTGTACTAATACCATCCTAGGTCGACTAATTCAACCAGCTGATAGTTTTCCATTCTTAAGAGATGCTGTCTATCCTCGTATAGATTCTCAGTTTTCCTAACTTACTAACAGTCAAGACATTTCACAACAATAGCTACTAACAAAATCCTAAGGAAACTCAGGGCTACAGAGGCTATTAAGGAAATAGCCAATAATTTTTTCTGAGTCAGATTTGACATTTCCCTCCTTATGGATGTGCTGCTTTTCCTATTTGTCTTACTAGAGTTAAACTTTTAAATCTGTGATGGATTCAAATTCTTTACTTTCCTCCATTTATTTTCTCATCAGGTAATAACTATCTACAAAGTTTCACCCGGTGTCATCTGGATGACTTTGGACAACTTACTGATTTTCCTGGGCCTCAGTTTCTTTGCCTATAAAATGTCCATAGTAGAAACCATTGAACAAGAAAACTAGGAGATATAAAGTTATGGTGAGGAAAAGAGATGGAGGTGGCGAAGTATTGGATGATGACCCCCAAAACAATAAAAACACTTAGGGAATTGTAAAGGTGATTTAGTAGATAATATATGTACTGAGGACATATAAAGATATGGCTAAAGTTATAATAATAGCTAATATTTCTTATTTACTATGTGTAAGCATCATGTTAAATGACTACACATTATCTCATTTAATCCTCACAAAAACTCTGTTAAGTTTTTTTTTCTTTAATTGGGGTATAGTTGTTTTACAATGTTGTGTTAGTTTCTAGTGTACAGCGAAGTGGAGTTCCCTGTGCTATACAGCACGTCCTCATTAGTTATCCATTTTATACATATTAGTGTATATATGTCAATCCCAATCTCCCAATTCATCCCACCTCCCCTTTTCCCCCTTGGTATCCATATGTTTGTTCTCTACATCTCTACAGCGAAGTGGAGTTCCCTGTGCTATACAGCACGTCCTCATTAGTTATCCATTTTATACATATTAGTGTATATATGTCAATCCCAATCTCCCAATTCATCCCACCTCCCCTTTTCCCCCTTGGTATCTATATGTTTGTTCTCTACATCTCTGTCTCTATTTCTGCTTTGCAAACAGATTCATCTGTACCATTTTTCTAGATTCCACATATATGTGTTAATATACGATATTTGTTTTTCTCTTTCTGACTTATTTCACTCTGTATGACAGTCTCTGGGTCCATTCACGTCCCTACAAATGACCCAGTTTCGTTACTTTTTATGATGGAGTAATATTCCATTGTATATATGTACCACACCTTCTTTATCCATTCATCGGTCAGTGGGCACTTAGGTTGCTTCCATGACCTGGCTATTGTAAATAGTGCTGCCATGAACATTGGGGTGCATGTGTCTGTTTGAATTATGGTTTTCTCTGGGCATATGCCCGGGAGTGGGATTGCTGGGCCGTATGGTAATTCTATTTTTAGTTCTTTAAGGAACCTCCATACTGTTCTCCATAGTGGCTGTATCAATTTACATTCCCACCAACAGTGCAAGAGGGTTCCCTTTCCTCCTGTCTTTTTGTCTTTTTTATGGTTTCCTTTGCTGTGCAAAAGCTTTTAAGTATAATTAGGTCTCATTTGTTTATTTTTGTTTTTATTTCCATTACTCTAGAAGGTGGGTCAAAAAAGATATTGCTGTGATTTATGTCAAAGTGTGTTCTGCCTATGTTTTCCTCTAAGAGTTTTATAGTGCCTGGTCTTACGTTTAGGTCTCTAATCCATTTTGAGTATATTTTTGTGTATGGTGCTATGGAGTGTTCTAAAACTGTACAGCTACCTGTAAAAGAACAACTCTTTTAAGTTTTAACTTTTATCATTCCCCACTTTAGAGATGAGGAAACAAAGGCTCAGAGAAGATCAATAATTTGTCCCTGTTTTCTTTTCTTTTTTTACAGTTGGAGGTTTTTAATTATGTCTGCTTCTCATGGATATAAAAAACAGACAAAAAAATCAGTGAGAATATACTGATTTGAATGAGATTAAGAACCTTGGCCTAACTGATACATAGAACCATTTACCCAATGGTGATTTCTTTTCAAGTGAACAGGGAACATTAGCAAAATTGACTATGTGCCTGGGGACTGAAGTCATTTAGTGTATGTTCTCTGATCATGGTAGAATCCAGGTACAAATTAATTACAAACAATAGAAATAGAAGGACTTCCCTGCTGGCACAGTGGTTAAGAATTCACCTGCCAATGCCGGGGACAGGGGTTCGAGCCCTGGTCCGGGAAGATCCCACATGCCGTGGAGCAACTAAGCCCGTGTGCCACAACTACTGAGCCCGTGATTCACAACTACTGAAGCCCACATGCTCTAGGGCCCACGTGCCACAACTACTGAGACTGCATGCTGCAACTACTGAAGCCCACATACCTAGAGCCCATGCTCCACAACGAGAGAAGCCACCACAATGAGAAGCCTGCACGCTGCAACGAAGAGTATCCCCCGCTCGCCAAATTAGAGAAAGCCCACGTGCAGCAATGAAGACCCAATACAGCCAAAAATAAATAAAATTTAAAATATATGTATATAAATAGAAAAATCCCACAAATATTGGATTTTAAACATAACACTTCTAAACAACCATGAGTAAAAGGAGAATTTACAGCAAATTTAGAAAGTATGTTGAAATAAATAACAATGTAAATACCACATAGTAAAACTTTGGGGATACAAAAAGTTGCTTGCAAAAAGCAGCTAAAACAATCCATTGAGGCACATTGAAAGCCTTAAATTCTCATATTAGAAAAAGAAACACTGAAAAATTATTTACCTACACTTTTTTTCTAATTTTTATTTCTTCTTTTTTTCCCAATCTCCCAATTCATCACACCACAACCACCATCCCCTGCTGCTTTCCCCCCTTGGTGTCCATATGTATGTTCTCTACATTTGTGTCTTAACTTCTGCTCTGCAAACTGGTTCCACATGTATGCGTTAATATACGATATTTGTTTTTCTCTTTCTGGCTTTCTTCACTCTGTATGATAGTCTCAAGATCCATCCACGTCACTACAAATGACCCAATTTCGTTCCTTTTCATGGCTGAGTAATATTCCATTGTATATATGTACCACATCTTCTTTATCCATTCGTCTGTTGATGGGCATTTAGGTTGCTTCCATGACCTGACTATTGTAAATAGTGCTGCAGTGAACATTGGGGTGCATGTGTCTGTTTGAATTATGGTTTTCTCTGGGCATATGCCCGGGAGTGGGATTGCTGGGCCGTATGGTAATTCTATTTTTAGTTCTTTAAGGAACCTCCATACTGTTCTCCATAGTG
>NC_041234.1:90638268-90639356 GCF_002837175.3 Physeter macrocephalus | reverse complement strand
CCAGCATTTGTTGTTTGTAGATTTTCTGATGATGCCCATTCTAACTGGTGTGAGGTGATACCTTATTGTACTTTTGATTTGCATTTCTCTAATAATTAGTGACGTTGAGCAGCTTTTCATGTGCTTCTTGGCAATCTGTATGCCTTCTTTAGAGGAATGTCTATTTAGGTCTTCTGCCCATTTTTGGACTGGGTTGTTTGTTTTTTTAATATTGAGCTGCATGAGCTGTTTATATATTTTGGAGATTAATCCTTTGTCCGTTGATTCATTTGCAAATATTTTCTCCCATTCTGAGTCTTGTCTTTTCGTCTTGTTTATGGTTTCCTTTGCTGTGCCAAAGCTTTGAAGTTTCATTAGGTCCCACTTGTTTATTTTTGTTTTTATTTCCATTACTCTAAAGGTGGGTCAAAAAAGATCTTGCTGTGATTTATGTCAAAGAGTGCTCTGCCTGTGTTTTCCTCTAACAGTTTTATAGTGCCTAGTCTTACATTTAGATCTCTAATCCATTCTGAGTTTATTTTTGTGTATGGTGTTAGGGAGTGTTCTAATTTCATTCTTTTACATGTAGCTGTCCAGTTTTCCCAGCACCACTTATCGAAGAGACTGTCTTTTCTCCATTGTATATCCTTGCCTCCTTTGTCATAGATTAGGTGCACATATGTGCGTGGGTTTATCTCTGGGCTCTCTATTCTGTTCCATTGATCTATATTTCTGTTTTTGTGCCAGTACCATATTGTCTTGATTATTGTAGCTTTGTAGTATAGTCTGAAGTCAGGGAGTCTGATTCCTCCAGCTCCTTTTTTTTCCCTCAAGACTGTTTTCGCTGTTGGGGGTCTTTTGTGTCTCCATACAATTTTTAAGATTTTTTGTTCTAGTTCTGTAAAACATGTCATTGGCAATTTGATAGGGATTGCACTGAATCTGTAGATTGCTTTGAGTAGTATAGTCATTTTCAAAATGTTGGTTCTTCCAATCGAAGAACATGGTATATCTCTCCATCTGTTGGTATCATCTTTAATTACTTTCATCAGTGTCTTATAGTTTTCTGCATACAGGTCTTTTGTCTCCCTAGGTAGGTTTATTCCTAG
>NC_041234.1:90599287-90638250 GCF_002837175.3 Physeter macrocephalus | reverse complement strand
CCTGGGATAAATCCCACTTGATCATGGTGTATGATCCTTTTAATGTGTTGTTGGATTCTGTTTGCTAGTATTCTGTTGATGATTTTTGCATCTATATTCATCAGTGATATTGGTCTGTAATTTTCTTTTGTTCTTTTTTGTAGTATCTTTGTCTGGTTTTGGTATCCACGTGATGGTGGCCTCATACAATGAGTTTGGGAGTTTTCCTTCCTTTGCAATTTTTTGGAAGAGTTTGAGAAGGATAGGTGTTAGCTCTTCTGTAAATGTTTGATAGAATTCACCTGTGAAGCCATCTTGTCCTAGACTTTTGTTTGTTGGAAGATTTTTAATCACAGTTTCAATTTCATTACTTGTGATTGGTCTGTTCATATTTTCTATTTCTTCCTGGTTCAGTCTTGGAAGGTTATACCTTTCTAAGAATTTGCCCATTTTCTTCCAGGTTGTCCATTTTATTGGCATAGCATTGCTTATAGTAGTATCTTAGGATGCTTTGTATTTCTGCTGTGTCTGTTGTAACTTCCCCTTTTTCATTTCTAATTTTTTTGATTTGAGTCCTCTCCTTCTTTTTCTTGATGAGTCTGGCTAATGGTTTTTCAATTTTGTTTATTTTCTCAAAGAACCAGCTTTTAGTTTTATTGATCTTTGCTATTGTTTTCTTTGTTTCTATTTCATTTATTTCTGCTCTGATCTTGATGATTTCTTTCCTTCTGCTAACTTTGAGTTTTGTTTGTTCTTCTTTCTCTAGTTCCTTTAGGTGCAATGTTAGATTGTTTATTTGAGATGTTTCTTGTTTCTTGAGGTAGGCTGGTATAGCTATAAACTTCCCTCTTTGATCTGCTTTTGCTGCATCCCATAGGTTTTGGATCATCGTGTTTTCATTGTCATTTGTCTCTAGGTATTTTTTGATTTCTTCTTTGATTTCTTCAGTGATCTCTTGGTTATTTAGTAACGTATTGTTTAGCCTCCATGTGTTTGTGTTTTTTACGTTTTTTTCCATGTAACTGATTTTTAATCTCATAACGTTGTGGTCAGAAAAGATGCTTGATATGATTTCAATTTTCTTTAATTTACTGAGGCTTGATTTGTGACCCTAGATGTGATCTATCCTGGAGAATGTTCCATGCACACTTGAGAAGAAAGTGTAATCTGCTGTTTTTGGAAGGAATGTCCTATAAATGTCAACTAAATCTCTCTGGTCTATTGTGTCATTTAAAACTTGTCCTTCCTTATTAATTTTCTGTTTGGATGATCTGTCCATTGGTGTAAGTGAGGTGTTAAAGTCCCCCACTATTATTGTGTTACTGTCGATTTCCTCTTTTAGAGCTGTTAGCAGTTGCCTTATGTATTGAAGTGCTCCTATGTTGGGTGCATATATATTTATAATAGTTATGTCTTCTTCTTGGATTGATCCCTTGAACATTAGGTAGTGTCCTTCCTTGTCTCTTGTAACATTCTTTATTTTAAAATCTGTTTTATGAAGTTCCCCTAGCGTTGTTGTAGAGCTGGTTTGGTGGTGCTCAATTCTCTTAGCTTTTGCTTGTCTGTAAAGCTTTTGATTTCTCCATCGAATCTGAATGAGATCCTTGCTGGGTAGTGTAATCTTGGTTGTAGGTTCTTCCCTTTCATCCCTTTAAGTATATGATGCCATTCCCTTCTGGCTTGTAGAGTTTCTGCTGAGAATTCAGCTGTTAACCTTATGGGAGTTCCCTTGTATGGTATTTGTCATTTTTCCCTTGCTGCTTTCAATAATTTTTCTTTGTCTTTAATTTTTGCCAATTTGATTACTATGTGTCCTGGCGTGTTTCTCCTTGGGTTTATCCTGCCTGTGGCTCTGCCCTTCTGGACTTGGGTGGCTATTTCCTTTCCCCTGTTAGGGAAGTTTTCGTCTATAATCTCTTTAAATATCTTCTCGGGTCCTTTCTCTCTCTTCTTCTTCTTCTGGGACCCCTATGATGCGAATGTTGTTGCATTTAATATTGTCCCAGAGGTCTCTTAGGCTGTCTTCATTTCTTTTCATTTTGTTTCTTTATTCTGTTTGGCAGCAGTGAATTCCACCATTCTGTCTTCCAGGTCACTTATCCGTTCTTCTGCCTCTGTTATTCTGCTATTGATTCCTTCTAGTGTAGTTTTCATTTCAGTTATTGTATTATTCATCCCTGTTTTTTTCTTCTTTAATTCTTCTAGGCCTTTTTAAAATATTTCTTGCATCTTCTTGATCTTTGACTCCATTCTTTTTCCGAGGTCCTGGATCATCTTCACTATCATTATTCTGAATTCTTTTTCTGGAAGGTTGTCTATCTCCGTTTCATTTAGTTGTTTTTCTGGGGTTTTATCTTGTTCCTTCATCTAGTACATAGCCCTCTGCCTTCATCTTGTCTATCTCTCTGTGAATGTGGATTTTGTTCCACAGGCTGCAGGATTGTAGTTCTTCTTGCTTCTGCTGTCTGCCCTCTCAATTTGTCCCAGTTTTCACATCTAGTAAATGACGTATCATGAGTCTAGCCCTGGCAAGCATTATCAACTACTAGACTGAGCTGCCTCACCATCATTCTTAAGTAAAGCTCCTCATCCTTATAATTCCTCTTAATTCATCTTTCTTATTCCTATTTTCTTATTATCTTCTATTATGTAAACTGAATCTCACTTCTTATCTTACCTTTGGTGCTCCTAGTTTTCCTTATCAATCTTATTCTTGCTTAGGCTTGTTGATTTTTGCATTTCTGGTGATTTTTTTTTGCCCTGAAATCCTCTCTACTGCTCTGGGTGCAAACACCACAAGATATTCTTTTGTGTCCTCTATTCACTTGTCTCCATTTGTCCTTTTTCTCAACATACAATGTGTTTAAAGAGTATCTGCCTTTTATGTTATTTTAAGTTCTATATTATTTTAAGTTCTTTGCTGTCAATATAAATTGAACATTTGAGAAAATCATTAAGATATTTCAAAGGAATATTCACTTTTGCAACAAATTCTTGTGAAAGGAGATTTTATTTTTCTCAGTTATCTGTACAAATAATCTGCTAACCACTTCATATGGCTCATCTGGACTAGTTCATTTACCTTCCATTAGAAATATTATACCCTAATATTTTTATTTTTTGTTTTGTAGATTTTAAAAAATTTATAAAATTATAGGACATAAGGCCTCAAATCACTAATGAATTCCTACTAAAGAAACTAGAAAGATTAAAGTAAAACCAAAGCAAAGAGGAGGAAGGAAACAAACATAGGAACAGAAATCAATGAAATAAAAACAGGAAAACAATAGAGAAAATATGAGAAAGCTGGTTTTATGAAAAAATTAATAATATTGGTGAAACTTTAACAAGATTTGAAGAAAAAAGAAGACACAAATCTCCAATATCAGAAATAAAATAGGAAATATCACTAGAGATCTTGCATCCATTAAAAAGATAATAAGATAATTCTGCAAACAGCTGTAGGATCATAATTTCAACAACTTAGAATAAATTGACATATTTCTTAAAAATCACAAACTACCAAACCCAAAAAGATAAACAGACAATCTGAATAGCCCTCTAACCATTAAAGAAATTGAATGTGCAATTTTAAAGTTCTTGAAAAAGAAATCTCCAGGTTCAGATGGTTTCCCTGGAGAATTCTAACAAACAGTTCAAGAAGAATGAATACCACTTTTACACAATGTCTTGCTAATATTTTGTTGAAGTGTTTTGAGTCTAAGTTTATGACAGCTATTGGTCTGAAGTTTTCATTTTTTGTACTGCCATTGTCTTGTTTTGGTATCAAGGTAATACTGATCTCATAAAATATGTTGGAAAGTGTTCTATCCACTTCTGTTTGCTTTCTGAAAGAGAATGTGTAAAATGTGGCACTAATTCTTCTTTAAATGTACTCTCCCAGGCATGATGCCCCTAAGTGGAGACAGGAGACACTGGACCTGATGGGACATGAGAACCACTCTTTGCCAAGTCACCTGGTGCTGGTGGAGTTCCCTCTTGATTCTTCCTGGTGCTGCCTGAAGGGGTAGGATGTACTTCACTGGCCTACTGGGTACCACTAGGTCCTGTTGGGGGTAGCTGGGCCTGTGTAACAGAGAGTGCTTTCCAGGTCTCTTTTGGCTGTATAGTGCCAGCAGGGCTACCACTGTATCAAGGCACTGAGGCTGGCATGTTTTTTGTCTCTTGGAGAGTCAAGAAACTTTGGGCCTTGTTTTGCTTCTTCCCCTGGGAGGGTGGTCAAAAACTGGGTTGCTCTGTTTTCCCTCAAGTTCTGGGATTCCCTAGGCAGTCTGTTTTCTCTTTTTAACTCCTTAGGTTTCTCCATGACTGTCTACTTTATTATTTCCAGGATTTTTATTTGTACTTAGTAGAGAGGAGTTAGGAGAGATGTGTCTATGCCATCTTGTCCCAAACCAGAGGCTGTTTTGTTTTCTTTTAAAACCATATTTCTGGGTTGATTGTTTCCAGAGAGAGAGGGTTGGCAAGACTTCCTACTTCACTTTACCTCTGGAAATGGAAGTTATACATCCTTAAATCCTTAACCTAACATGTAAAGTTCTCCATAAATTTATTCTACGTTCATATTATCTCCATAAATGTATCTTTCATTCCTCATAATATTGCCCATCTCTTCAGTCAAATCACTATCATTAATACATCTTGCTCCTTCCTGCCACCATGCCTTTACTAATGCTACTGCCACTGTTTGGAATGGTCTCTATTTTTCTCAATCAATTTACATAAATTTGGTTAAGAGCAAAATTATAATCATCAGCCATTATGAAATTCTACTTCGCTGACTTTATTCTGTGCCCAATTCTTAGCATCCCCAGGGGATCTTTTAATCAACATTCCTTCCACACTAAACATGTAGTATTTCTCCTGATATATTTTGTCCTTCCTCATGAGCTATTTTTTACATATTCAAACCACCTGGAACAGTACTACACATTGAGGAAAAAGGCTTTTAGTAGGAATTGAAGGGCAATTATTTGAACTATTTTGTTGAAAGCTTATCAAATACTTCTGCTTTGTATTTATGAATATTTCACACACCTTTTTCTGGATTTTATTTAAGTCTGGGGGTGCAGAGAGACTGAAGGCAGAATAATTTAGATAATAGGCTCTATTCTGCATTTTGATTTCCATTTGTAGACCTAAATTATGTGACCAGATGTCAAGAGAAAAAATGGAAACTCTCCCACCCTGTTAATGGATGATATTGTGTGAAAAGACAGACGATAAAGAGCAGCAAACATTTTCTGGAATGTTTCTTGCTTTGAAAACCCCTGAAGTTTAAAATCTGGCCTTTAGTGAAGTTGCATAAAGGCATGTCTGTAAATTTCATATCTATGGTAGATTAGCTATACTGACTCATAGAAACAGAGGATAGAATAGTGGTAGTGAGGGGTGGGGGTAACTAGAGAGATGTTGGTCAAAGGGTAGAAAGTCTCAGTTATGCAGGATACATAAGTTTTGGAGATCTAATGTACAACATGGTGACTATATTAATACTGTTTTGTACACTTGAAATTTTTCTAAGAGAGTAGATCTTAAATGTTCTCATCACATACACAAAAAAATGGTTAGTATGTAAGATGATGGAAGTGATAAATAGCCTGATTGTGGTAATCATTTCACAGTGTATACATACATTTATCAAAATGTTGCACACCTTAAATATATAAAACTGTTTATTTATCAATTATACCTTAATGAAGCTGGAACAAACCATATATGATCATTTAAACAAATGGAGAGACAGTCTATGTTCTTTGATGAAATGGCTTAATATTTATAAAGATGTTAATTCTTTCTTTAAAAGACCATTAAATTCAGTGCATTCAAAATAAAAATTTCAATGTGATTTTTTGAGGAATTTTCTGAATTACTCCAAAATTCGTGTGAAGGAATAATGGACTCTAAGGAGTTGAATCAATCTTTAAAAAGAAAAATCAGAGGATTGCCTTACCAGTCACTGACATAATAAAATCACAGTAATAACACCAGTGTGGCGTTGATGAGTAAGTAGACCAGTGGAGCAGAAGAGAGCCCAAAAGTTCATATGTGTTTAAAAGGTTACCACAAATCAATGAGGAAATGAAAGACTGTTTAATTGATAATCTTGGGAAAACTGGTTCACTTTATGGAGAATGATGAAATTAGCTAACAAAACATAAAGATTTGGACCCTAGATGAATTATTGACATAAACGTGAAAGATAAAACTATAATGTTAGTAGATGGGAATGAAGGAGATATTTGTGTGCCCTACAGGCAGGCAAAGAAAGGACTGTTAAAATGAAATTTTACCATTATAATTCATAAAGCAGAAAAATGACCCAATTGAATTAAATTCAAGATTTATGTTCAACGAAAGACACAATAGACAAAGATAAGGGACAGTGACAGTAGAAATAAATAAATTCAATGTTTAAAACAGCACAAATGATTAGTCTCGGTAAATCAATAAGATAAAGACAGGAACCCCAATAGAAAAATGGTCAATGAATACAAACAAGCTATTAACAGAAGTGGAAACCTCAAAAGCTAGCTAGTATATGAAGAGATGCTCACACTCATTAGAAATGAGAGAAGTACAAATTAAAATAATGAAGAGCTATCACTTTAAATCTAACAGACTAGCAAAAACTAGGAGACTGGATAAGCCCATGTTGGTAAGGAAATAGGGCTGTGGGAACTATACCAGATGCTCTGGTGCCTTGACTCACACCTTTCTGTCTTATCTCTGATTTTAGTCCTCCTGGTACAGTTCTATGAAGACTTGCATCTCATCTCATGCACATATCATGGGTGTCCACTTTCCATGCTGAGCTCTTCCAATGTTTGGACAGCTATAGAAGCTCACTATTCCCAAGGGCATGCACAGATCAGAAGTGCAGGGAGCAAAGGGGCTTGCATAGCTCAGAAGTGCAGGAACCAGAGAAGGAGAGGCAGGGTTAACACCACCAGGAACAAACATTGACCAGTGAGTGTCATAAACTGACAAATGCTTCTACCTTACGTCTTTTTGTCAAACATATCCAGGAATTATTCTGTATACTTTCAGGTGTTCCTAAAATCTAGGACAAAATCGAATCCTCTTTGTCCCCATCAGGGACTAACTCATTAATGCACACATTATTGGCTTTCCTTCCTTCTCTGTCTCTGTCTCCCCAGTGGCTTATTCTGCTTTCTGAGATCACCTCCCCAATAAACCATCTGTACATAAATCCTTGTCTCATTCTTCTGGGGAAATTTAGCTAAGACATTCACCATCATGTTCTGCTGGTAGGAATGTAATTGTGCAGCCCTCTATAGAGAAATCTGGCAATATTCATATAGGTAAATTACATATATGTGTATCCTATGGCCCACCAATTCCTTTCCTAGATATATATCCCCAAATAATTATAATATAGCTCCATAAAGGGATATATTCAAAGATATTTATTGAAAAATATTGTAGGGGCTTCCCTGGTGGCGCAGCGGTTGCGCGTCCGCCTGCCGATGCAGGGGAACCGGGTTCGCGCCCCGGTCTGGGAGGATCCCACATGCCGCGGAGCGGCTGGGCCCGTGAGCCATGGCCGCTGAGCCTGCGCGTCCGGAGCCTGTCCTCTGCAACGGGAGAGGCCACAGTAGAGGGAGGCCCGCATACCACAAAAAAAAAAAAAAAAAGAAAAAAAAAAAAAGAAAAATATTGTTATGGAGGAGAATAAGAGACAACCTAATCCTGATCACTGGTTAAATGTGGTCAGTGTACACTGGAGTATTTATTATGCAACAGTTAAACGCATGCTTCAGATGTACATATAGCAACATGGACGGATCTTAAAAACACAATACTAGGTTCAAATAAATTAAAAACAGAATGATATAAGACAGTACCATTTACACAAATTAGAAAAACATGCACAAAGTAATACACGTTTTGCAAAACACTCATTCACATACGCAGATATACATTTAACATACTAAAATACTTGCCTATGAGGTAGAAGGGAAAGGAAGTGGAGTATGAAGTTTATAAAAGGGAAAATAAATAAGAAGGACTTCTCTGACCAATAACGATAATATGTTATGAATTAAGAAATAAGACTGGGCTTCCCTGGTGGTGCAGTGGTTGAGAGTCCGCCTGCCGATACAGGGGATACGGGTTCGTGCCCCGGTCTGGGAAGATCCCACATGCCGCGGAGCGGCTGGGCCCGTGAGCCATGGCCGCTGAGCCTGCGCGTCCGGAGCCTGTGCTCCACAACGGGAGAAGCCACAACAGTGAGAGGCCTGCGTACAGCAAAAAAAAAAAGAAAAAAAAAAAAAAAGAAATAAGACTACGGTAAATGAAACCTCTTTACTTGAGGTTCAAACAAAGAAAAAAACATTTTTATATGCATATGTATTGCTTCATTTTCATCCTTAAATTATATGCTTGTAATTAGGGTTAGATTAATTCATTCTGCAGTCTTTCACTCCTTTATATATAAAATATTGAGTCTCTTACTATGTACCAGTCCTTTTCGAGGTACTTGTGATAAATCGATGAACAAAAAAATCAATCTTTGCCCTCATTAAGCTTACATTCTAGTTGAGAGAACAGGCAACAACAAACACAAGTAATTTTTTTAAAATATAAATTTATTTATTTATTTTTGGCTGCATTGGGTCTTCGTTGCTGCGTGCGGGCTTTCTCTAGTTGTGGCGAGCGGGGGCTACTCTTTGTTGCTGTGCACAGGCTTCTCATTGTGGTGGCTTCTCTTGTTGCGGATCACGGGCTGTAGGCGTGTGGGCTTCTGTAGTTGCAGCAGGCGGGCTCAGTAGTTGTGGCGCGCGCGGGGTCCAGAACGCAGGCTCAGTAGTTGTGGCGCACGGGCTTAGTTGCTCTGCGGCATGTGGGATCTTCCCGGAGCAGGGCTCGAACCCGTGTCCCCTGCATTGGCAGACGGATTCTTATCCACTGTGCCACCAGGCAAGTCCAATACAAGTAACTTTTATGTTATGTTAGATTATTTTTATGGTACATTAGATGACTGTTAATGTTATGAGGAAAAATAGAGCAGAACAATGAGGGTAGGGATGTCAAATGGGGAATGGTTTATGATTTTAAACAACATGGAACGGGTAGGGCTCATGAAAAATTTAGTGTATTTTAATTCCTTTTCCACGATCTCTTCTATTTTAGTGGCTATTATTTGGGTTGTATTTTTTTACATTATGTTTCATTTTGTTTAAGAATATTTTTATATTTTCTTACTGATTGAAATTTTTATAAGGTTGATTCTGTAATTCAACGTTTCTAGTAACATTGTACTTTGTGTCAAGTTATTAGTGACTTAATTATGTTCATTCTGGAACATTCCTACCTCCATTTTCATATGAATCCGTTGCATTCAACAGATTCAACATTCAAAATTTCTTTTATGGATTCATGATTTATTTAAATTTTATTGGAAGCAGGAAGCAGATGTTTTCTAAAAATTAATTCTGCTTACTCTAGTAAATAGTTTTTAAAGTGTTCTTTTTTCTTTATTTTTTCAGATTAAAAAATAAGAATTTATTAATGGCATCAGATCATTTTCAAAGAATAAAAATACCCCTAAAAGCTGCCTTTTATGTTTTTACATATTTCACATGTTTGCCATTGGCAAATATGAATACCGGTGTCTGGGATTTGACAATATTTTGAAGAATATACTCTTGCAAAATGTGGATTTCAGTAGCAGACTTTTTTTTTAAAAAAGGCAGTTACAACTGTACTAAGCAAAAAGTCTCTAACCTATAACATGAGATTTACCCTCTTAACAATTATTAAGTGTACAATACAGTATTGTTTACAGTAAGCACAATGTACAATAGATCTATACAACTCTTCCATCTTGTGTGACTGAAACTTTGTACCCACTGAACAGCAACTCTCCTTTTTCTTTTCTTCCCAGTCCCTAGAAACCACGATTCTCCTTTCTGCTTCAATGAGTTTGAGTATTTAGGTAGCTCATTTGTATAAATGGAATCATGCAGTATTTGTCCTTCTATGACTAGCTTTTATCAATCAGGCTAAAGCCATCAAGGTTCATCCATTTTGCTGCATATGACAAGATTTCCTTCTTTTTTATGGCTGAATAATATTTCATTGTATCATATACAGCTTTTTCTTTACCCATTCATCCTTTGATGGACATTTGGGTTGTTTCCATCTCCTGGTTATTGTGAATAATACTGCAATGAACATAGGAGTGCAGATATCTTCGAGATACTTATTTTATTTCCTTTGAATAAATACCCAGAAATGGATCATATGGTAGTTCTATTTTTAATTTTTTGAGCAGCCTCCATACCTTTTTTAATAGTAGTTGCATTACTTCCCATCAACAGTGCACAAACATTCCATTTTTTCTACATCCTCACAAACCTTGCTATTTTTTTATAATAGCCATCCTAACAGATATGAAGTGATATCTCATTTTGATTCTGATTTGCTTTTCTCTGATGATTAGTGATGTTGAGCATCTTTTCATACACCTGTTGGCCATTTGTAGCAGTTATTTTTTTGCAGGGAGGGGAATGTCTATTCAAAAATGGGCTATTTGTTTTTGCCTTTTCACTCTGTTGATTGTTTCCTTTGTTCTCTACTTCTATTTAAATCTCATGTTCATCTTTTTCTTTGGCAGAATATTTTCATAAGTCACATGCTGATTTCACAAAGTAAGTGTTTATCTTTTAATTAAGGCAGGTCTATACTCAACTGGTCATTGACCCAAATTAGTGTATAAGGAGTTCCCTTGGATTCCCTCACTGTGACTGAATACTATTGGACTTAATGACTCAGAAGTTCTGCAGGACACCTGGGTTGATGTATATTTATGTCACCAAATTAGTGATACTGAAGCCTGAGTGGGGAATAATTTGGAGTTTAGGGCCTGTCTTTTCAGGGAAAATTTGTCTCTGCACACTTCCTCTTCACCATGTGATAAACTGCTCTTCCTTGATTTAAAATTTTGTGTCTAGGGATTTCCCTGGCAGTCCAGCGGTTAAGACTCATGCTTCCAGTGCAGGGGATGCGTATTCAATCCTTGGTTGGGGAACTAAGATCCCACATGTCGTGCAGCGCAGCCAAAAAAAAAAAATTATGTATTTTTCTCTGCTCTGCCTAAATTCTACTCCAGTTACATAATGTGGCTGAGTCAGGGTTTTTTCTTAGTGTTACTGTCAATTACTGCTAAGGTGGAAGCCAGGAGAAGGAAAGTCACAGCATCGTTAGGTTTTCTGTTAGACTTGACCTTGTGGTCCACTTGGAGCTGATTCCAAGTGGTGTGGACCTACAGTAATGAATTTGGTCAAAGTGCCTGTTCCACATTTGTCTCCATTGTTACCCAACTTCCAGCCCATATCTTCCAAATCAGGAGGTTCTGTTCGGCTTCTACTAGGCAGGGACTGCTCCAATTATTCACACACTGTGAAATGATATTTTGAGGCTTTTCAGGGCCTTTGATTAATCTTGTTCCATTTTTAAAGTGAATTTTTTAAAAAATTTATTTATTTTTAATTTATTTATTTTTGACTGCGTTGGGTCTTCGTTGCTGTGCACAGGCTTTCTCTAGTTGTGGTGAGCGGACTTCTCATTGTGGTGGCTTCTCTTGTTGCGGAGCAGGGCTCTAGGCACACGGGCTTCAGTAGTTGTGGCACGTGGGCTCAGTAGTTGTGGCTCGAGGGCTCTAGAGCGCAGGCTCAGTAGTTATGGCTCACAGGCTTAGTTGCTCCGCGGCATGTGGGATCTTCCTGGACCATGGCTTGAACCCCTGTTCCTTGTGTTGGCAGGAGGATTCTTAACCACTGAGCCACCAGGGAAGCCCAATCTTGTTCGATTTTTAAAATGAAACTACTCTGTTTCATGAAGGACACCACAGTGTGTGTGCGTGTGTGTGCGTGTGTGTGTGTGTGTGTGTGTGTGTGTGTGTGTGTGTTTATTTAATCAAACGCCATTACATTAGAGTTAGGGGAAATTCCTACTTTTGGCAAAGTTTCTCTGTAAACTTTAGTTTTCTGAAGAGTTGTGTATATTACTTTTTTAAAAAAATTGTATTTGGGTACTTTAGAGCACATTAGGAGAGGCTGTGAGAGCAGCTGTTGGTCATATATCATTTTTTAAAGCCACCCTTTTTTTGTGTGTGTGCCAAGGGCACATGAGAGGAAGAGCATTCTCTTTCTTTGATCAAAAAAAAAAAATTAAACGTAAACACTCATTGACTAGAAACAATCTTTTATTATTTCCTTGACAGAACCCCTTTTCTTTAGTTTATGTTAAAATATTTTCTTTATTTTTGTGAAAATATATTTCATGTAGAAGATTAAAATATAAGCAATAATTTCATTCGTATATAGTATCATGATTCTTCATGATTGCAAAGTCACTTATAAGAAAAGAAAATGAATATAACAAAGTAAAATATTTTGTTAAAAATAAAAGCCATGCCTTATAATCAGTCTATCCCAAATATCTAGTTTGCTATGTGTGACTCGTTTCTATAACACATTATTACCTTGAATTTTATCGGGTTTTTTTTGTGGTACACGGGCCCCTCACTGTTGCGGCCCCTCCCGCTGCGGAGCACAGGCTCCGGACGTACAGGCTCAGCGGCCATGGCTCACGGGCCCAGCCGCTTCGCGGCATGTGGGATCTTCCCGGACCGGGGCACGAACCCGTGTCCCCTGCATCGGCAGGCGGACTCTCAACCACTGCACCACCAGGGAAGCCCGAGTTTTATCTTTAAATGTTTCCAAATGAGCAAGTAAAATTCGCTTAAGTTTTAATGCAGCGGGTAAACAGAAATCCTCCTAATTGTTTTTATGATGAATTTTAAGATTGTAAAAATGAACTTCTGAATATAATTTATTCTTTTTGGACATCTTAATAGCAAGAGTATATCTATCTATCGAATCACGTAACTGTATTTTCTTCAAGGGGAAGCAATTTATGATTACTGGTTTGCTGCCCTTTTCTTCAGGAAGGCTGCAAGAACATGGCATCTGACTGTAATTCTCTTTTAAGTACCCTGTGAGCATTTTCACACCTATGACAGGTGCACATCCTGTTCTTCTTAATTTCCAGAAATGAGATCATCTATGTGAAATGTTAAAGGTGCTAGATATATTGAGGTGGCACTATGATGGCTTTATTAGAATACTGAACATTTTTTAAAAACTATAGGTTCATTCTCAAGTCTCATTAGTTCTGGGGGTAAAAGTTATTCTCAAGGTTTGAGGGGTTACCTGAGTGTCTTTTCTAATCAGATACAGATACTTCTCTTATGTTTTCAGCTTGCAAGAATTTTTTTCAAATCCTGTTTGAAAACTTTGTTTACTTTGTGAATCTTTTTCAAATGTCAGTCTTGGTTTTATTGATATTCTTAAAAAGTTTTGGGTGGTGTTTCTAGTAGTTCAAATTTCTCTTATTTGTATTACTTCCTTCACGCTCTTGCCCGTGCCTCTGGCTCTTTTCCTAGCTTATTTATTTCAATACTCTACTCAATTACTTTCAATATTTATAGTTTTTAGCTATGCATACTTAATGTTATACATTTACCTGTGAGTACCACTTCAGTTTTGATATGTAGAACTTTCATTGTCATATATTCTCAATATTTTGTTGCTTTAACCCACGAATTGTTTAGAAGTGACTTTTAAACCCACTAAACATGTTTTCCTATATTTAGATAATTTATTTCTCATTTAATGTTACATGTTCAGACTACCATTTGTATGATATTGATTCTTTGATATTTCCCCAAAATTCACTTAAATGCAGTACATAGCTTTTCCTTTTTTTTTTTTAAACAATGTTTAATGTTTACTGGGAAAGATAGTATGTTTTCTGTTATATCTTAGATCAAGTTTATTTATGCTGTTGCTCAAAATCTCTATATCTTTAATTAAATCTTGTTTGTTTGATTGTTTTTTATAGAAATGAGTTAAATATCTTCCACTTTTATTATGGATTTGTCAACTTGTACTTCTAATTCTGTCATTACACACACAAAATGGTATTAGATGCATATGGGTTCATACTATTATTTCCTTTTGTTGGATTTTATTTTTATTATCATGCGGTAAAACTTTATCACTATTAATACTTTTTAACTCAAATTTTATATATGTTAGTGTTAATATTTTTGTGCCATCTTTTTGGTTGGTATTTGCGTAACAGCATTTTTTTGCCATCCTTAATTTTAATCTTCCTGTGACAGTTTATTTTGCTATTTCTCTTTATAGCAACAGATTTCTGGCTTTTAAAAAAGTTGAATCAATCTTTGTTTCCAATAAACATTTATTTTCAATATGGTTATATTTTGAATTATATTCTAACATTTTTCTTTGATTTTCATCCCCTTATTCTTTTTTATTCTCCATTCTTGCCTTTGCTTAGATTGAAAATGTTCTATATGAACTCCTTTCCCTTTATTTGCTGGTATAGAAGCAATACGTTGTTTTATTATTACCTGTCCACTTGTCAGTTATAATGTACACTATGTACTACTTCTCTATCCCATCCCCATCCTACCAAAGGTAGTTACTATCCTGAATGTTATCATTTTTTTGTTTCATTGTATGTATATGCATGCTTAAACTTGTATAATTTTATACATTTGGTTTTTTATACATTTAAAAAGGTATAATAGTATGTAAAATGTTGCATTATCACTCAACATTATATTACTAAAGATCATCCACTTTGTTGCATGTACCTCTAGAATGTTATTACATGAATATACTATAATTTATCCATTCTTCAGTCACTAAGTATTTGAATATTTCATTTTTCATTTTACTTTTTTTACATGTAACAGTGCTGCTATTAACATTCTTATAAATGTGTGCCGGTTTTCATGTTATTGCTCTTTTGTAGAGTATGTGACTATTCATCTTTAGAAAAATGCCTAATCGTTTTCCTAAGTAGTTGTACCAATTTATACTCTCAACAGCGATATATAAGTGATCTTGTTGATTTAACGCTGGATCCTCTTCAATACTTCTGACTTTTTGCTAATCAAAATGGGTACATGCTGTTAATCACATTGTGGTCTTGATTTATAGACCCTTATTTGTGAAGTTAAACATATATTTATTCCCCACAAATGTCTCTCTTTTACAAAATATTTGTTCGCGATTTGGTATGTTTCCTATCTTTTTATTTTCTTTCGAATTTATAAGAATTCTTGATGTATTCTCAAATAATCCTTTGCCAGCTATTTGTGCTGTAATACCTTCTCTGTTTCTAGATTGTCTTTTAATGGACAGAAGTTCATCCTTTTAATATAGTCAAATTTATCAAACTATTTAATTCTGGTGTTAATCGTGGCTTGTTTTAGAAAGCCTCCCTTATCCTCAAGGTTAGAAAGATATTCACCATCCAGTAGAAGTTCATTCTCCTATATGGTGAGGCATAGCCATATGATTTAGTGTTTGGGAAAATAGATAACAAATGTGTTCAGCTCCATTTAAAAAATATTCTCTTTCCTTACTGATCTGCTAACTCATTTTAACAAAGTACTTGCATGCATTTAAACATGTTTGATGAGGGTGCCTGAAGATCTCTCCTACCTTTAATGAATAGTGTGCCACATCCCCAAACACTGGCTTTATAATGAGAGACTGCCATTGATCCCATCTCATGTGGAACATGCTTAGTCTTCAGCACACTTCAGTAGCCGAACTCCTGGCAGCTACTACGTGCTCCAGAGACCAGCAGATTTCAGCTCCACCCAACGGCCTTTTATTCTTGTTATATTTCTGGTTTCTATCTATTGCTAAATATTTAAAGCACAATTGGTGCACTAGGTAATAAAGTTACTAACTCGTTTTAACCAGACTTAAACTAGTAATTTTTTTACATTATAGAAACTAGGTTGTGAGATCTTAAAAAGCAGGCACTTTGTATTTAACCTCATATAATCCTCAACAAAAAATATATGTCTTGGCATATATTAAATCCTCAACAAATGTTTGTTGAATAAATGAAACGAGTGACTGTATGATCATTTGCGACCACAGAAAACCTGGAAAACCTGGATGGAAAAAAATACGTGTATGTGTCACAGCACACGTCACCTCTTTAGTTTCTGCTTTACTGAGATGTTTAAAATTTTTGTTTTTAGTGATTGAGTGGTTAAGCAATAAACAGTACATGTAGTTATCTGTTTGCTACTGTCATCACAACATCATTATGTTGTTGCTAGGAATTTGGGGTTTTATCCTGTGCTTGAGCAAAAATATGCATGCAAATAACCCCAGCATATTTGTAAAACAATATTAAATTAAACTGCTTCTATAATGATTTAAAACTAGTTAGCACTCCATTGCAAAACACCTATTTAAGCAAACCCTTTTTATAAGGACTTAGTAATCATAAGGTAAAACAAAAACCCAATTATCACTGAAATTTTAACAGTGTGAGAATAATCTGTTTGCCTTTTTCCTTTGTATGATCCAACACTATACAGGACCAGAATATTCTTTGTCCAATGTTTTATACATTATCCATTTAGCAAACCAGCTATTCCTATTTTTCAAATTCCCAACTGCACTGGCAGAGTTAAGATAAATGTTCTTTCTAGAAATTTATCAAGTTCAGTGTCTGCAGCCTTTCTAATAAGGATACTAATTAGTGTATCTCTCTGACTGTTCTTCCCCACTCTCTTCTATTTTATTTCAAATGACCAACAAATGTCTTAATGGGCTTCTGTAGTAAACAAATTGTCACCATTAATATCACACCTCTGGATAATTTTCAATGCTTCAGGAGAAATTTAACATCAGCCAGAATGGGTGTATTGAAGGCAATATATTAAAAATTATTGGCATTAATTTATTTCAGACCCATATGTTTAAGTCATACTGCATTTATTTTGTTCAAAGTAGCACAGGAATCAGGGTACTTATCCAATTTTATTGGGGTAGACTTGATAACTACGTAAAATGTACTCTGTGAAGAGCTAAGCTTAAAGAAATATTATCATATTTATATGGATAATGCCAATATCCTCCCTGAAACAGGGAGAGTTTTGTGCCGTCTTGGACTATGTCTAATTAATGCCTCGATTCAAACATTTTAATCAAGGGTCATATTGCATACTCATTTACCAGGCAGCAACTGACATGCTTCCAAGATGCTCAAATTCTATTTTGATATGCAAATGAGCAACTTTATGGTTGATTCCATCAATATTAAATTAGTTCAATGTCCCTATCTTCTATTCTTAATTAATTCAATTAATTAAATTCAATGTCCCTGCCTTCTTTCCTAAATAAGTTGTCAAGCATTAAATTTCTTCAGGTCAAGCATATAATAATTGGCTTAACTTTATGCTTGGGAAGAGTGTTTGGTTAGATTGCTGGACCCTAACCTAAATCTTTGAGGTTATTTGAAGTTATGAGTGGATATTGAGCTAAACCCTAAAAGTGTGGATTGGACATAAGACTGCAAATTCCATGAGGAGAGGGGGATGTATATGAGTTCTTTCTGGAGTTTACCCTCCTTGCTGAAAATCCTCAAACAGCTTATGAAAGGAGGCAGAGCCATTGTCACCAACTTCAAGAATTGCTCAGTATTGAAAATAATTTTTTAAACAAATTTAAACCACATATAAGTACTGTTGTAAGTACATCTATAATGTCATTTTATCTTCTCGATAATTCTATGAAATGGGTTATTATCCCTATATTGTAGATAATGAAATAAGGAAAAGAAAGTAAGTAGTAAGCATTTGATAGCTCTGATAGGAACTAATCATTTGGTTGGTGATCCTTGAACAAAAGCTTTGAGGTAATCAGGACCTAGTCAAAGATTTAATCATCTGTGGCACATTTTACCATTGCCCCACCTTATTTCTGTGTCACAAGTCTCACTGCAAACAACCCCCTCACCAGAGAGACTAGTCAGGATAGTGTGGTTTGATCATTGAAGTCAATCTTATAGGAATACATACCTTCAGTATCAGCTGATGGTGAATTTTTTAATTCACAAAAGCCTGAGTTCTCTTCATACAAATTTGAGGAGTTCTGTTGGTATTTACCACACCTAGCAATCAGATATAGCAACCAACCAATCACATAACTTCTGAATCAAGGAAGAATGTGTTGTCTGCTTTTACATGGCTGGAAAACAGTCATATCTCTTAAGCCTAGAAGTTTGTAATTCAACAACTGACCACATGAGAAGCACTGGGGACACACAACAAGCAAAGAAATGATTCTTGCCATTGAAGAATTCACAATCCAGTGTGGAAGGCACACATGCCAACAATTCATTACAACACACAAGCGATTATGTGATAATAAATATATGCATAAGTATTGACATCATGTTGACATAATATAGTAGAGAAAATAACTCATTGGGGGGATCGTGAAAAAAGAAAGGCTGCATAGGGAAAGTGATATCTGAGCATGGCTTTGAGAGATAAGTAGGTGTTTACCATGAAGAAGAGAATTAAAAACAAAAAACAGTAAGGGACCATCATTGTTCAAATGTACACAACAGGATATTGCATGTCTTTGGCTTTTTGCAGAAAAATTATTTACCTCTAGTCTTAAGAATTGGGTCACACTACTTCAGAAATAGTATAAGTAAAAACATCGTGCATTATTAGAGGGAAAGCAATCCAATTTGATGTGTTTCTTGGAGGGAGAATCTTTTGCCTGGCACTGTGCTACAGATTATGAGGAGTGATATGCAATACTAAATTCTCAATAGGTCAGAAATGTCTCTTATCGGCAACTTCCAGGACTTTTGTCAGTACAGTATTTCATTGTCACTGTCATTGCATTGCTCATAATAGTATATTTTATACATTGTGCTGAATTTGGATTGTAAGGATTGTTATTTGTGGTACCTGTAGTTTGACAGATAATCACCTACAGTTGTATATTATGCATCATTTGTATCTGGCACACCTTTCCCATGACAGTCTTTAGCCACTGATAGAAGTGCCTCCTTCCACAGCATAATACCCCTCGCCAGTGATCCTGGAAATAATTGCTAAATGGAAATGCATAGACATGCCCTGATTCCTGGCTAGCACTCTCAATACAAGGGTACTTTCATAAAGATGTAATTTTGGGGGGAGGTGCAGGGAATAAGAGCAATAAATGACACATGCTTTAATTTCCTAAATTCTAAATCAATTGAGACATAGGACAAGATAGCCAGACAGACGACTATCAAAATATCAGCTATAATTTGATAAAGCGATACTGGAGAGCATGTGTTAGATTGCCTAGCAACAACTGACTTCCTATTAATGCGCCCTAGAAGGATCACAGGCACAGCTTAAATACCTCCAGACCACTCCCCACATGTGTAGAGATTGGACCACTAACTTTCCTACATGGGTTGAGAGCAGAGCAGGGTGTTCCTTCTCTGTAGTCAATCAGATCTCCCAAAGAGAAATATTAGAGCCAAAAAACATCCACTTCTTTCTCCTAAACTCACTAACCAGGTAAATCACTCCTCTTTCGGTAGAGGGGCGGAAGTATTACAGTAATTAATGTCCGTCCACATGGAAACCTGAAGTCAAGTAAAAGGAGGACCTCTCCACATGAACGAACAGAAAAAAACATATGTGACACAAATAAAACAATAGATATTATATCAATGCTAACAAGCCTCACAAAACTCCTGTATTCATTGAGGGTACATGATTTCTAGAAACTTAAAGGCATTAAAGAGAAAAGACTAAACAGTAGAGTTTTTTCTGACTTGGAAACTAGAGTGGCTGCGCTGCCTATACTGGATCAATTTCAATTCCTAGCAGGTGCCTTTTAATTAATCACTCCATTTTAGTTTTCTCCATGATAACAATAACTCTTCTCACACTGTGTTGCCAGTTTTCTTATTCAACTTCACCCTGCTTTTTATTTTTCTTAAAGAAATACCTTTCTGAGTTCTTATTATATTTTAGGCATTAGAACCTACGAGAAGCCAAGCTGCCTCATATTTGCATTCAAAGAAATATCAATCAGGAATCTAAATACAAATAAAAAGCAGTTAAAATTTTTAACAAACTGTCAGTGGGAGATTTTATTCATAATATGGCCATACAGATAGCAGCTGTCTTTTCTCCTCCCCAGCTCCACTGCATATCTGGTGAACCTCTCCGGCTTTACTCTTCCTTTCCTCATTTTTATAAATTATAACTAAATTATAACTGGCTAGTTAAAGGGAATTCATTCTCCTTAGAAATTAGACGAGGATAAGGGATGATTATTTTTTCCTTATCACACATACAAAACTTATTTAGTCTCAATGATAATTCTGCAAGTTAAGGATTATTATTTTTTCCATTTTGTAGAAGAGGAAACAGGAGATTGGAGAGGTTAAATCAATTTCAATGTCCTTAGAACCACTAAAAGTGGAAGAACGTAGGTTTGAAACTAGGTCTTTTTTGCGGTACGCGGGCCTCTCACTGTTGTGGCCTCTCCCATTGCGGAGCACAGGCTCCGGACGCGCAGGCTCAGCGGCCATGGCTCTCGGGCCCAGCCGCTCCACGGCATGTGGGATCCTCCCGGACCGGGGCACGAACCCATGTCCCCTGCATCGGCAGGCAGACTCTCAACCACTGCGCCACCAGGGAAGCCCAAAACTAGGTCTTTTTTAAAAAAATAAACCTTGGAAATGTGTTCAAAAAATGAAATAAATAAAAAGAAGGATTTAGAATAAAGTTCCATTCACCTAAAATGTTTAAATATTAGAGGAGAATTGTATACACTGAAAATATGCCTTGCAGATAGAGCAAAAACTCAGCCTTATGAACTACCAAATGCTTGAGTGAATATTCCCTTGAGGAATTTCTACCATCAAAGGATTTTTTTTTTCCTTTTGGTGGTATTACTTTAAAGAGGTGGACTTTGTGGAATTTGTTTTGTGGTGTTGGGAGAGGCTCTCAGTTCAGGACAAATTCTTACTTGTGTTAATTTTCTAAAATTAATAGACTATTTTTTAAACAGTTTTAGATTTACAGAGAAATCAAACAGATAGTACAGAGAGTTTCCATATATTACAGTTTTCCCTTTTATTAACTTCTTATGTTAGTATAGTACATTTGTTAATATTAATGAACCAATGTTGATATATTATTAAGTCCATACTTTATTCAGATTTCTTCACTATTTTATTACTGTTATTTTTCTATTTCACAATCCCATTAAGGATACCACATGACATTTAAATGTATCTCCTTAGGCTCCTCTTAGCTGTGACAGTTAATCAGACTTTCCTTGTTTTTGACGATCTTGAGAGTCTGGCAGAGTACTGGTCAGGAATATTGTAGGAGGCTCCTCTAATGGAATTTGTCTGATGCTTTCCCTATGCTTATGAGTTTTAGGGAGGAAGATCACATGGTTAAAGTGCCATTCTCATCACATCATATCAAGAATATGGACTATCAACATGACAGATAACTTTTGATGTTAACCTTGACTACCTGGCTGAGGTAGTATTTGTTAGGTTTCTCCACTGTGAAGTTACCCTCCCCCCTTTCCATAACGTTCTGTTTGGAAAGAAGTCACAATGTGTAGCACACATTTAAGGAGTACGGTGTTTTGCTCCATCTCCTTGAGGGCAGAGTATCTACATAAACTATTGGAATTATTCTGCATGGGGGATTTTTCTGTTCTGTCAGATACATATTTTTGCCCATGATTCAGTAGAGTTGTTTGTTTTCTTATTATTGAGTTTTGAGTGTTCTTTGTTTATTTTAGATACAAGCCCTTTATCAGATATGTGTTTTGCAAATATTTTCTCCCAGGCTGTGGACTGAGTTTTCATTCTCTTAGCAGTGTCCTTTGCAGAGCACATTTTGAATTTTGATAAAGTCTAATTGGTCAGTTATTTCTTTAATGGCTCATGTTGTGAGTATTCTATCTAAAAACTCACCACTAACCCAAGGTCACATAGATTTTTTTCTATGTTTTCTTCTAGAAATATCATAGGTTTTTCCTTTTTCATATAGGCCTAAGATCCATTTTAAGTTCATTTTTATGTAAGGTAAGAGATCTACATCTAGGTTTTGTGTTTGATTTTGTTTGTTTTTGCATATGAATGTCTAATTGTTTTGCCACCATTTATTGAAAAGACTATCCTTTCTCCATGGAATTGCTTTTCCATTTTGTCAAAGATCAGTTAACTATATTTGTATGAATCTATTTCTGGGCTCTTTATTCTGTTCCATTGATCTATGTACCTATTCTTTCATCCAATATCATGCTGTCTTAATTACTGTAACCTTATAGTAAGTCTTGTAATCACATAGTGTGAGTCCTCTAACTCTGTTCTTCTTTACTAGTGTGTTGGCTAGTCTAGGTCCTTTGTCTTACCATTTAAGCTATAGAATCAGTTTGTCAATGATTTAAAAATATTTTGCTGGGATTTTAAATCAGATTGTGTTGACTCTAAAGATCAAATTGAGGAGAATTTACATTTTAAGAATATTGAGTTTTCCAATCCATGAACATAGAATATTTCTCCATTAATTAGAGCTTCTTTGATTTGTTAAATCAATGTTTTGTAGTTTTCTGCATATAGTTCCTGTACACATTTTGCTAGATAAATACCTAATTATTTCATTTTGAGGGGGATGCTATTATAAATCATACTGTTTTGTTAAATTTAAATTTCCAGTTTTGCATTGCTGGCATATAAGAAAGCAATTGACTTTAGTATTTTAACCTTGCATCCTGCAACCTTGTTTTACTCAGTAGTTCCAGAAATTTTTTGTCTTTTTGGGGGGATTTTCTACATAGTCAATTATGTTGTCTATGAATAGAGGTAGTTTTATTTTTTCCTTTCCAATCTGTATACATTTCATGTCCTTATTTGTCTTATTGCACTGGCTAGGACTTTCATTATGATGCTGAATAGAGGTGGTGAGAAAAGACAATTTGCCTTGTTCTTGACCTTAGAGGAAAAGCGTACAGTTTCTCATGATTTATGATGGTAATACTTTCTGTAAATATCATTATAAAATTGAGAAACTTCCCCTCTATTCCTAGTTTGCTGAGAGTTATTACTATGAATGGGTGGTGAATTTTTTCAAATGCTTTTTCTGCATTAATTAATGTGATCATATGATTTTCCTTCTTTAGTCTGTTGATGTGGTAGATTACATTCAGCGGTTAACTGATTTTAATGTTAGACCAGCCTCACAGAACAGTCACGGTGTATTTTTTTAGACATTGTTGGATTCATTTTGCTATCATTTTCTTAAGGATTTTTACATCTATGTTCGTGTGAGATACTGATCTGTCATTTTTCTTCTTGTAATCTCTTTGCCTGATTTTGGTATTAGAGTAATGTTGGCCTAATAGAATGAGTTAGGAAATATTCATTCTGCTTCTATTTTTTGTAAGAGATTGTGGAGAATTGGTATTATTTCTTCCTTAAAAGTTTGGTAGAATTAAATGGTGAAATCATCTGGGATGGTGTGTTAAGGCCATTAATATTTAAAGTAGTTATTGATATATTTGGATTAATATCATCCATGTTTGTAACTGTTTTCTAACTATTGCCAGAGGCTTTTTTTTCCAATCTTCTTTGGTTTTAACTAAGCGTTTTATATTATTCCATTTTATATCTTCCCTTAGTGTATCAATTATTCTTCTTTTGAAAATATTTTAGTAATTGCAATTTATACTAATCTAAGTCCACTTTAAATAAAATGTCTTGTGTAGTGCAGATATCTTATAACAAAGTATTCCCAATTCCTCTCTCCTGGCTTTTATGATATTGCTGCCATTCACTCATTTATTCATATGCTATAATCACTCAGTACACTGTGACTATTATTACTTTAAACAGTTATCTTTTAGATAAGAATATGAAAAAAGTAGATTTTATTTCACCTCTATTTTCTCCTTCTCTGATGCTCTTCCTTTCTTATGTAGATCTGAGTTTATGATCTAAAACATTTTTCTTCTTCCTAAAGATTTTCTTTAAACATTTCTTGGAGGGCAGGTCTCTTGGCAATGAATTCCTTGTTGTGGGGGAATGGGAGGGTCTGCAAAAGGCTTTTTTTCTCCTTCATATTTGAAGGATAATTTTACTGGATTGTTTTTTTTTTCCTTTTAACACTTTACATGTCTCATGCCACTCTTCTTGCTTTTTATGATTCTTGATGAGAAGTCGACTGTAATTGCTATTCTTTTCCTTCTACAGACAAGGTGTCCCCACTCTTGGCTTTTTTCAAGATATTTCTTTGTCTTTGTTTTTCTGCAGTTTAAATAGTATATTCCTAGGTATAGTTTTGTAATGTTTATCCCATTTGGTATTCTCTGAGCTTCCTGGATCTATGGTTTGATGTCTGTCATTAACTTTGGAAATTTCTCAGACATCATTACTTCAAACATTTCTTCTCTATTTTTTCTTTCTTCTCCTTTTGGTATTCCAATTATTTCTTTGAAGTTGTTCCAAAGTTCTTGGATGTTCTGGTGGGGGGTTTTTCCCATTTTTTTCTTTTCATTTCAACTTGGGATGTTTCTATTGATCTATTGTCAAGCTCACTAATTTTTTCCTTGGCTATGTCTGGTCTATTGATAAACCAACAGAAGCTTTCTTCATAACTGTTACAGAGTTTTTTACATCTATAATTTCCTTTTGATTTTTTCTTAGAAATTTTCCTCTGTGCTTACATTACCCATTTCTTGAATGTTTAATTTTTTCATTAGAGCCCTTAGCATGTTAAACATAGTTATTTGGAATTTCATATCTGATCACTCAAAATCTGTGTCATACCTGAGTCTGATTCTGATGCTTGCTTTGTCTCTTCAGAGTATGTTTTTTCTTCTTTCTCTTTAGCATGTCTTTCATATATATATATATGTATATATGTATTTGTTGTTCTTGTTCTTATTAAAAACCAGACAGGATGCATGGGGTAACAGGAACTGAGATAAATTGGCCTATAGGGTGAGGACATATATTAATTTTTCTAAGAATTGCCCTGTGTTTAATGTTTTTTGTAACTATACATATAGATATTGATGGCATCAAATTCTTGTAGCATCTTCCTTTTTTTTCCTTTTCTGGCCATGCCATGCAACTTGTGGGATCTTAATTCCCCAACTAGGGATCAAACCCCAGGCCCTTGGCTGTGAGAGCACAGAGTCCCAATCACTGGGCTGCCAAGAAATTCCCTATAGTGTCTTTCTTTTTGTCTCCTTGAGTTTGGGTTCCATAACTACTCCTTCTCAGAGAGATTCTCTGTCTTGTAGCTCTTTCAGCTGTAATCCACTGTTAGCATACTATAGGCCTGTTAGTATCATGTAATATATAGGGGAGGCAGAGTTCTTGAAACCGTGTACAAGCCCCTGTGTCCTTGCCTTTTGAAGTATAATGCTGAGTCAAGAGTTAATGATTGAGAAATGTGAAGATGCAGAAACAAAGAATAGCTGTTGGGCTGGGGAACCGCTAACAATTTAGACTATAATTCTGCCACATCACAGAATCACTGAACTCCCAGTTCCCTCAAAGCTATAGATAAAGGCCTGACACACATTCCTAAGTTGTTTGTACAGGAAGCAGACCCCCACCAGATGAAAACCGCTGACCACAAGCACATACACCCTAGACTGGTTGAAACCAGAAGGTTGATGATGCATGAAACTTCACCTTGCTGCCAACCAATCCGAGAACTGTCTACAAGCTGATTACACCCTGCTCCTTGAACACTATAAAACTCCCCACTACCCTCTCCAGGGTGGGTCACACAGTCTTGAGGGCATTAGCCCGCTCTGCCCCCTTTGCCTAGCAAAGCAATAAAATGTACTCTTTTCTACTTCACCTGAAACTCTGTCTCCACATTTCTGGTCAGCACCAGTGAACAGAGGCAGTTTTGGCAACACTTTCTACAATCTCCTGATTAAATATCAGTCCTCTAGTGGACTTATGTCTTTGGCCTATGACCTTCACAATTGTTTCTGAAGGTTAGAGGGGGCTGGAGTGGGAGAAATGTCATTCTCTCAGGCGGCATAAGGCTCCGGCAAAGTCTTTCCCCCTGGAGAATGGGACTTTCTTATGCAGAATGCTCTGGGCATACTTCAAAATGGTTACTTTCCCCCTACTTCTGCCACAGACATGAAGGGATTTTTCTTGGCTCTTTAATATGAGAAAGTAGTAGGATTTTTGCCTGTAAACCTCATGGAAGTGTGAGGGTCCTGCTAAGACCATGGACCCCGGTTGTTTCTCACTTTCATGCCCATCAACCTTCAGCTTCCAACAACTCATTAGAATTACCATTCAAGTGTTCTTACCAATTTATGGCTCTGGCAGTTTCTACTCCAGAGAAGCAGATGTCAGTGATGGTTCTCTGGATTGCCTGTCTATTCATTATTCATGGAGTGGTTGTCCTCCAAACTAAGTTTTTTTCTGAGTCTCTTTGATTTTCAGTTTGTCCATCTTTTCTCTTGTTGTAAAGATGGGAGTGATGACTGGCAAGCTCTTTGCCTGTCAGATCTCACTCCATAATGGATTTTGTTACTCTGGGCTAGATTGCTGATATGATTGTTAAGAGTATGTCTCATAAACCAAATAAGAGAATTTTATTTGTGCTTATAGCAATTATTTATGGGTTTGCTTATAGTTGAATAAGTATGATTCATTTTTTTCCAACTTGTGGACATGTCTGAAAGGAACTTATCAGAGTTCTGTCAATATTTGATACATTTATTACTTAGGAAAGAAGTATAGGAGTCTTCTGTTTATTAAGTTTCCAAAACAAGGAACTGTGGGATGACTATTATGGCCATTATATTTGAGAAAATATAATTTTGATGGGACTTATTCCTGATAGGAGTGTTTTATCCCATGATAGTACTGATCTGTTTGTTTTGATGTCTGTCTTTTAATGGAACTGAACTGTCTCTATCTCAGATGTTTAGCTCCAAGTCTGGTTTGCTAAACCTCGGAGTCTGGACTTTTAGATCTAGTCTCAGACTATTAGAGTTAAAAGAAATTGTAGTGACTAGATAAAAAGTAATGTGATTTACCCAAAGTCACAAACTAATTTAGAGACAGTAGTGGAACTGGAACTCAGGTCTACTGTCATGCAGCTCATGAATGAATGAATGAATGAATAAATAAATAAACTCAGCAAACATTTACTGGTGCTGCCAACCCCAGGTAATTCCCATTTCAGTCTCTGTTTCTATGAGTTTAACTTGTTTAGATTCCACATATAAGTGATATCATACAGTATTTATCTTTGTCTGATTTGTTTTATGCTGAGAGTGTTTTTTTCATTATGGATGGTTGTTGGATTTTGTCAAATTCTTTTTCTATGTCTCTTGAGATGATCATACTTTTTTTTTTCTTTTTTTGTTTGTTAACATGGTGAATTACATTGATTGATTTTGTTATACCACCTCTGCATTCCTGGGATAAACTTCACTTGGTCATGGTCTATTATCATTTTATATATTGTTGGATCCAATTTGCTAAAATTTATTTACATCTTTTGTTTTTGCACCAATTTTCATGAGATATATTGGTCTTTAGTTATCTTATCTTGGAATGTTTTTGTCTACTTGTGCTATTAGGCTAATGCTGGCTTCATCAAATGAGTGGGAAGTATCCCTCTTCTGCAGTGTTTTGGAAGAGCATGTGTAGAAATCACATTATTTATTCCATAAGTGTTTGGCAAAATTCACCAGTGAAGTCATAAGGGCCTGGAGATTTTCTGTGAAAGATTTCCAAGTAAAAATGTATTACCTTTAATAGATAGATTGTATATTTCTTTTTGATGTGATCTTGGTAGTTCACAGCTTTCAAGGAATTTGTCCATTTCATCTAAGTTGTTGAATTTGTAGTCATAAATTTGTTCATAATATTCATTTACTATCATTTTATTTTTTAAGAATATGTAGTGATGGGCTTCCCTGGTGGCACAGTGGTTGAGAGTCTGCCTGCCGATGCAGGGGACACGGGTTCGTGCCCCGGTCCAGGAAGATCCCACATGCCATGGAGCGGCTGGGCCCGTGAGCCATGGCTGCTGAGCCTGCGCGTCCGGAGCCTGTGCTCCGCAATGGGAGAGGCCCGGGTACCACCAAAAAAAAAAAAAAAAAAAAAAAAAAAAAAGAATCTGTAGTGATGTAACATCTCTCATCCTAATATAGGTAAATTGTGTGTTTTTTTTTCCTCATCAGTCTGGTTAGAAGTTTATAAATTTTATTAATCCTCTCAAAGAACTCGTTTTTGGGTTTTATTGCTTTTCTGTTTTTTATTTTATTGAATCCTCCTTTTGGCTTTATTATTTCCATTTTCTGCTTATTTGGGACATAATTTGCTCTTCCTTTTAGGTTTTTAATGTGAAACAACTTTTTCTTCTCTAACATAGGCATTTAGTGCTATAAAATTCTCATTAATACTGCATTAGCAGTATGCCACAAGTTTTCTGAATGCTTTAAATTTTTCTTTTTATCACTGGTTTAGAGTAACTTGATTATGATGTGACTTGATATAGAATTCTGCATGTTCTTGCACATGAGATTTGTTGAGCTTCTCCAGATTGATCATTTTCATAAACCTGGGAAAGTTACTGACCATTATTCATTCAAATATATTTTGTGTCACCACCATCTCCAATAAGGAGTCTAGTTACATGTATATTAGGTTACTTGAAGTAATCCCACAGATCATAGCTGCTCTTTTAATTTTATTGGATTATTTTTCCTCTGTGTGTTTAATTTTCAATAGTTTTTATTGTTACATCTTCATAACATAACCTTACCTTCTGTAATGTCTAATTTATTGTGAATCCCATTCAGTATATTTTTCATCTTATATATTTTAGTTTTTATCTCCAGATGTTTCATGTGAGTCAACTTTTTGAGCATATGCAACATAGATACAATAACATTTAATGTTTTATCTGCTAATTCTAACATCTGTGTCAATTCTGAGTCAGTTTTGATTGATTGATTATTCTCCTTATTATGGTATGTTTTCCTATTTCTTTGTATATCTGGTAATCTTTGATTAGATGTCAGACATTGATATTTTTACTTTTTTGGGTGCTGGATATGTTTGTATTCCTGTAAATATTCGTAAGCTTTATCTTGGGATGTAGTTAAAATAATTGGAATCAGTTTGATCACTTTGAGTCTTTCTTTTATAAATTATTAGGAAGGATCAGAGCAGTGTTCAGTTTGCTGCCAATTATTCCTGTCTACTGACAGGAATACTCCACCCACTGCCACATGAATTATGTGTTTTTCCCATCTAGCTGGTGAGAATAGGTATTATTACTGGCCCTATATGAGCATGGGCCACTCTTTTCAAATCCTTATGGACTATATTTTCTCCCTGGCCTCAGGTGATTTTTTTCATACATATGTGCTTATCAATTTTCAGCCCAAATACTGTAGGGGTATTCTCTAAATATCTCTATGGTTCTCACTCTGTGCAACTCTCTCCTCTATGGTACTCTGTCCTGTGAACTCTAGTCACCTTGTTCTCCCTGGACTTTCAGCTCCATTTCCTTACATCAGGGATACCGAGGTGCTTCACCTGGATTATCCTGCTCTGCACAGCAGTCTGGAAACTCAGGCAGATAATCTGGGGCACTCACAGTGCTCAGTTGATTCGTTTTCCCTTCTGTCTTGGATCACTTTCCTTCATTGTTTGATAGCCAGTGTTTTGAAATCTATTGTTTCATACATTTTGTCTATTTTGTTTATTTTTGTTTCAAGAGGTAGGATAAATCTGGTCCTTGTCGTTCTATATTGGTCAGAAGTAGACCTCTCCATTATTTGAATTTAACATTAATCTGGACTAATATAGTATAGCGCTTTTTAAAAAAACATCTTTAGAGTCAGAAAGACTTATGTTAGAATTCCAATTTCAACCCTAAACTTCTTTGTGACTTTGAGCAATCTACTTAACCTAAGATAATGTCAGAGTCGATGAACAGTACAAATAAATGGTTAAGAAGCTCTGAAGTCACCAGCATATCTGGTGAACCTCAGGCCTCACTATGCAGGGGGATACCCTTTACCTCATGATATGGAGATAATGTGAAAACACATGTTCTCAGCTGGACAGTTAATCCAGTGCTGAGAGAAAAAGAGAAAAAAAGGGTTTAATCATGCTCTCATGGTTTATTCTCCCAGGCTCTCCAATCAGTTAAGCCACTCTTCCTCTGGTGAGGAGAAAGGCCAGGAGCATTACTTTAGGGAAAGGGCTTCATATAGAACAAGTGGAGTAAAGAATAAGTAACCACTCACTTCAAAAAAAACTCATTCAGTTCTTGGGAAGAATAGACAGGTAAGAATTGCCTAGTGTTCATGCTGAATTTGAGACCTCATTTCCTAAGGGTTCCAAGTTCAATAAGAAGAGGAGATTATGAAAAAAAAATCGTTAAACCATATTTATACCAACTAGAATCTTTTAAGCAATTGAAAGTAAGTTTTTCTGTGGAAGATCTACTCTCAGGTAATGTCACAGCCCTCATGTGGTCTTTTTTATGGATGAAACTCTGTGTCATATAATTGAACTCCCCAAAATGAAACTATGAGAAAAGAAATTAGGGTATTGAGACAGATGCTCTTTCTGTGATTTACAAGAAATACCATTTCTTAAAAAGACATTGATTAGCGATCACTCTGCAGAAAACATCCTGTGTATTGAAGCATGTAATAAACTGTCAGGAAATAAATTGAACCAGTAACTAACCTTTTGAAAATTCCTCCTAAATTTATTTGATTTTTTTCATAAATAAAGAAGGTGAAAGACAGTTATTTCTTAGCATGTTATTCTTGGTTTGGATTAGGTCAAATATAAGCAGGAATTGTAATAAGAATGTGATATCTAGCATACATAAATGTGTTTCACCTACGGTTTAGGAACTAGGATTGTCTTTCTATTCTCTTTCCAGTTTCTTTTATTAGAAGGGTAAAAGCTTTCATTTTATTGGTCTTAAAAATAGGAATTAACACACCAATAAAAAGAAAGAATTTTATTCCCTGAAAATAAGACTAACAGGGTTTTTTTTTATCGTTAGACCAAACTAAGCCACAATGCCAGGTCTTTCAACATGTTTTGTCTTCAGTCTTGAGTTCCATTTAACTTAGAAAATCAACATCAATAAGAATCTTAAGCAGCATAAGTGGATTAAATTCCTACCATATGCTATACCTTGTAATGTTATAAGATTCAGCTTCTCACTCAAAGATTTTCCAGTCTAATTAAAAACCCCAAACTATCAAATGTCCTTTAGACCCAGCGTTCTCTGAAAGTCTGAGAAAAGAGTGATGAGTACAAGTTCTGGTGAATATGAAGGCTTTGGGGAGGAAATGTCCTTAAGGAATAGGTAGGAATTAGGTAAGTAAAGGATAGGAGTGAGGATGTTTCTAGATTTGCGACCAACATGGAAGTAGAAATGAGATTTATGTAAGAGAAGAAGAAGATTTCATGCAGAAATTTCATGATGAGGAATTGGTGGAAATAGGAGTGAGGACATAGGGTAGATCCCAAACATGGAAATCATGCAGAAGTACTCAAGATTGATGAATTGACAAATGAGCCATTAATGAGTACTGTGCAGAACAATGTGCTCAAGTTTGCATTTTAGGGAATTAGAGGTTGCATGAGGAAAGGCAAGGTACAGGAAGAGGCAACAGGCTGCTGTAGTCGTTTAGGCTTAAAATATAGAAGAAAATAGAATTACAAAGGAAAATAAACACATCCCTAATTATACCAGGAGATTTTAGCACAGATATTCCCCCCAGAAACTGATAAGATTACACAGACAAAACACAAATAAGGATACAAAATGTGTGAAAAACACAATTAACAAGCTTTATCTGGAGAAGATATATCTTCTCCCATTATTTAGATATTACACATTCACATAACACAGATATTGACCATGTATAGGCCACAAAGCAAGTCTAAAAATAGGATATAAAGCCCACTTCTGCTGAAGAATATGTGATAAAGTTAGATATCAATAAAACAAGAGTAGCCTCCATGCATTAAGAAAATGAAAAACAAAAAAATTCTACATAATTTGTGGTTCAAAGGAGAAGTCACTAGCTATCTCTTTTATACACGGTAGTGTATGCATGTCAATGGGAGCTCAGCTCAGTGCTCTGTGATGACCTAGATGGGTGGGATGAGGGGGTGGGAGGGAGGTCCAAGAGGGAGGGGATATATGTATACATTTAGCTGATTCACTTCATTGTACAGCAGAAATTAACACAACATTGTAAAGCAATTATACTCTAATAAGTAAGAAAAAAAAGAAGTCACAATAAAAATAAGAAAACATTTGTAACTGAACAATAATGAAAACACTATATTTCAGATTGGGTATGAAGCTAAAATGGCACATGAAGGAAAATGTATATTCTTAAAATTTTCTTTTCCAATTTGGAATTTTAAGGATAAACATTACATTATAGCCAAATTACAAAGGTGGAAAAAGTACAAAAGAGTCAACTCAAAGAACTGGAAAGAGGAAATAATAAATACAAAATAGATAGAAGAAAAGAATTTAATCCAAAAATGGTAACAAAATGAGAGAATAAGCAAAATCAAAAGATGATTCTCTGAAAGGTTTAATAAAACCAACACACCTCTGTCAAGATTCAAACTCTCTAGGATAAGTTCCATGATGAGAGTGATTGCATTTGTTGTTTTTGGTGTTGTTGATCATGTTTTTACCACTCTATCCCTAGAACCTAATAAAGATCTTGGAACATCTTTTTTCTTGAATGCTGCATGTTAAGAGATGTCATATTTCAATGATGAGCTGCCATCTAAATGGAAGGGTAACAGAATAATGTATAAACAAAATAGCACTAATCTGAGAGCCAAGGCCTCCACACAAGTATAGGTTCAGCTGTGTAATGCTGGGAAACTAACTTATCTTCGCTGGACCTTAAAAATAGAAATAGAAAATAGAACGGTTTGAAATTCATTCACATCCCTTCTAGCTCTCAGACTCTAAATCTGAATCTGTAATTTACTTTTCTCAATTAGAAATTACAGATTTATTGACTTGTTTAACTGTTTGCTGTGCATTTTTTTTTTTTTTTTTTTTTTTGCGGTACGCGGGCCTTTCACTGCTGTGGCCTCTCCTGTTGCGGAGCACAGGCTCCGGACGCGCAGGCTCAGCGGCCATGGCTCACGGGCCCAGCCGCTCTGCGGCACGTGGGATCTTCCCGGACCGGGGCACGAACCCGCGTCCCCTGCATCAGCAGGTGGACTCTCAACCACTGCGCCACCAGGGAAGCCCCCTGCTGTGCATTTTTAACAACTAAGCTTCACTGGGTAACCTTATCTGTTTTACTTCGATGTATATGCAAGACCTAAAGCTGTCCCTGGCACTTATCAGTGCCTAATAAATGTTTGTTGGCTGACTGAAAAAACACTACAATGGGATAGATTTAAGACACAGAGTTTGAAGAGAGACCTATAGGTCATGAGCAGTAAGATATACATGTATACAGCTTGGGTGAAAAGTCCGGGGAGAGTTTATAGCTTTGGGGAGGCATCAGAAAAAAGGTGGGAGCTGAAGCTGTGAGGAAAGGAATCATTAAGGAAAACAAAATGTGGGCCTCTCAATTTGTTTAATGGTATACAATTTTCTGTTTAAAAGGTAATGCAGAGTCATTGTACAGAATTTTTAAAATAGAGAAATGTACAAAGAGGAAAACACTTTTAAAAAATGTGTTTGAAAATGCCTGTGATTCACTAAAAACTCTAGTTATAACAACAACATATATCAATTGTCTGTACTGTGGAAGGTTGTGTGTGGGTGGTTGGCAAAGGATTGGGAGGTGTTATTAAGCAAGTAGAAAACACAGCCTCTGTCCTTAAAGAGCTTGCAATTAAATTGAAGGGACAAAAGAACTCCCATGAAATAATCAAGAATAATTCCAAAGTACTAGATGATTAAGGACATAAACACAGAAAAATTAAAACTTGAATGTTGTGCTTAGAGCTAGAGGTGAAATCTGTGATCAGTGTGGGCTGGAGAATGGAGTTAATCGGGTTTCACAATAGAGGTACGTTTTTGCTTAGGACATGGCAGATCTAGGGGCAGGTGGCGAGGGTGCTGTATTAGTGAAGGGAGACAGGTAAATAGGAGGGAGAGAATGCCTGCTGTTTGAATGAGGGCAGGTAAAGGTCTCCTTTCCTTTGCAGTTTTACAGAGGCAGCTCTTGTATAAAGCAATGGTCTGGGAGCTTTAAGACCTGGAATCTAGTTTCATCTCTGTCACTAATTTTATGCGAGCTCCTAGAGAAGTGGTCTCAAGCTCTGTACCTTAGTAGGACTCAGGTTTCTTCTAGCTCTGATATTAAAGGAAATATCCATAAAAGCTGTCATTTAAATCACTGCTCACCCGTTTTGTCTCTTTTGACTTTCAAAAATGCATGTCATTAATGAAGAATGTAGGTTGATTTGAGAGGAAGGGCATTTATTTAGGCAAAACATCACTTCCCCAACTTTGATCATTTTTCCAGACTTGAGACTATTTTAAACCCGAGGCAGACCCAAAGGCAGATTTGCATAATGATTGATATAAAAGCTATGTCACCTCCCACTAGGCTATTCAGCCTGTACCCAGAATGGGAGAAGGCTCTGAAACACAAATTTACGTAATGCAAAACTTTCCCTAAGAAGTACCAAATTGAATACTTAAGTAGTTGTAACCAGGGATATGTTCACTGTTTTATAAGTACTGTGTAATTTTCAGAATCCACAAGCAATTTGCCTCCTGTGTAGAAATCCTCCTCACTGACTACTAGATTCTCCTGCCAAAGGCAGACAAAATCCTGAAGTTCTATAGTCAGTGCCTTCTCCTGTTTCCCCTGACAGTTCTAACAGTTCTTTTCTTCCTTTCTTTTTTCTTTTTCTTTCTCCCTTTCTCTCTCTCTCAATCTCCCTCCTTCTCTCCCTCCATCCCTCCCTTTCTTCTTTCTGTCTTTCCCCGCTCCCTCTCCCTTTCTCTATGTTTCTGTCTCTCTTTCTTTCTGAGTTGCTCTCAGTTTTCATCTATAAGGCAGCTTCACCCCCTCTCCCTTCCAATTATACATTAACATTAAATTTACCGTCATAACCTCTATTGGTAAAGGTTTTTCTGGGAATCTACATTCAGACAGTTGAAGTCTTTCTCGTCGGCTTGAACTCCAGGAAAAGAATCAAAGGTGTGTTCAGGTTGCATATTAAAAAGAATAATGAAAATTCATGTCAACATGTCAGTAAAAAGCCCATGAAAGTAAGACCACACAGCCCGTTGTTTATTAATATACCAGTTGAGTAAAAATGTGAAATCTGTCAGCTAGAGCAGCAGAAAATGAGAAGTCTCAGTTAGTATTCAGAAGAGTGAAGTCTTCATTGAGTTAATTAATTCTTGCACTTTCTGGAAATGCAGGAGTTAGAATTTTCACAACGGTTTTCATTCTATTCCGCAGATCTGTAACACACCCCCTTATCCTGTTGTTTCAGAAATAACTTTGCTATTATTTCAATGTCATCGGTGGATACCCCTTGATCTCATTTTCCCCTCCTCTTTATATAATTCTTTCTTCCACACAGCTCCAAACACAAACCTTCAGCATATATACCAATCAAAGTCTGTTTTCCTTTTTTTATTTTGAGCTGCCTGGAGATGGTATGACAAAGGACATAATTTTTATGCTTTAAAGAACAATAAGATTATTCAGGACCAAAGTAGAGGCCTTTATTTTCTTATCTTCAGTTGATTTCAATCAAAATAATTGTCAAATGTAAGGCTGAAGGAAAATGAACATATAGTACTTATGATAGGATATATGATAGATATATATGATAGAAATAGGACACTATTTCTTTCTCTAGTAACAACCATTTTTAGGGTTTTCAGGTCATAAAAGACAACTAAAGCAACCAACAAAACAACCATGATTGCCCAATAAATCTCTAGGTGGTTGCATGTTTTTCTTTCTTGAGATTTATTGACTCTGAATTCAATTTATCATCATTGAGTTCTATTGGGCTTAAGTGGGTAATTCTGGTGATTTAGGGCACTTGTTTGTTCACCTAGTAGAGATCAAATACTTGTAACACTAATTAATTTATACATTTTGATCAGTTTTAGTTGCACCTGCGGGTCCTCTGTTCACAATGTGGGGGGGAATATTTCTGCTCTGATTCTGTGCTCAGAAGTGTAATTGACATAGAATAAAAATCAGAAGGAAGGTTCAGACATGAAGGAATCCTGAGCAAAATTGCAAAAGTTGTTTTGAAATTTGGCTGCCTCACTTGTAAGTGCTCCAGAAAATCTACGACATACAGTTACTATAATTATAAACTATCGACAGCCATTAAAGAAGTTTATAATTTTTAATCATTCATTAAGAAAAACATAATTACTATAACCCTATTATTAGACAAGCTTTGTATTAAACTGTTGGTATAAAATACAGGCTCTACCTGCAAGGTATTCATAGGGCTTTTATTTTTAATCTTTTAGTCATGTTCAAAAGCATCATAGATGAGGTCCTGAAGCTGAAAATAACAGGATATGAATGGATCTCCATTCTATCTTATTGTTTCTTATAAGCTAAATTCTGAATAGACAGGAATAAAACTTCCTCCAGATACTTGTAGTACAGAAGCCCAAACTCATTGGGTATAATCACTGTAGATGACATAGAGATAGTTTTATCCTCAGAGAAAGCAATTTGTCAAGCATCATTTTATGAGGTAAAACTATAAAAAATAAAGAAAAAGATCATTTTTATTCTTACTGCCATTATCTTATGTCAAGTACTCATCATTCCTCACTGATGCTAATTGAATATCCCTTAATAGGTCTTAACCCCTTAAATCCATCCTCTACACTACATACAGAGGGAGTTGTCTACAAATACAAATCATATCACTTCATTCCCTGAACAAAAAATTGTAGTTTGTTAACTATATCATTCAGATTAGATTCTGAAGACAGTATTTACATGCCTTAATCCACTAGTCTTGATGTACTTTTAAAAAAATCTCATCTCCACCTGCAACCCTCTACACACTCAAGCCCCAGCCACACTGCCCTCAAAGTTTAACAAGCATGCAATATATGCTCATATCTCCATGGCTTTACTCATGGCTACTCGCAGTACCTGAAATACATTTCCCACCTAACAAAATTCATTTTATTCACTGCAGCTCCCCTCAACTCCACATTATTAAACTCACGCTGATTCTCTCAGCTGAAATTAATGACACTTTTGTAACTACCCCTCCCCCAAGCACTTTGTTTAAACCCTTGTTATAGCATGTATCAATAGATCATTCTAGTAGACGCAGATTGAAGCAGCATCCTATATCTTCTTGAGTGAGTTGCAGGAGCTTGTGTCTTTCTAAGAATTGGTCCATTTCTGGTTTAGTTTTGTTTTTGTTACTTAAAATCGGAATTGTTGACGATCAGTCAGAGGCAGACACAGCATAACACCACGGAGAGGTGCATGAAACTGAGAGAGATTTATTATACACACAACTCCTAAAGGAGAGAGGCACGGTATGCCAAACAGATGGCCATATGAGAGGAGCTCCAGGGGAGCAGGCTCAACCAAGCAGGTGGAGAGCCAAGAGAGAGTGCCCGTGAGCAAGTGCCTTTATTGAGGGTCAGGGTGGAATACACAACTAAAAGATGTGGGAGAACGCCTGTGAATGTCATTATGTCACAGTCAGGGGAAGGCAAGACTGGTGACCAGAGACGGGGACCAGCCTTATCACACTGGTGCACCTTGCCCAGGCAAGGTGTTCACAGACTGTGAAGATGTTGAGGCATCAGGAAAATATGAATTTTTAAAATTGTACACTACCACTGATTCCATGATGCCTCATCATTAACAATACTAATTAAGCACTGATCCCTTTGGTTGTAGGCTAGGTGGCTGAAACTGGATCAGCCAGGGCAGGGGCCAGTCTCTGGGGGGGTGCTGCTGCCCAGGCCACCTTGAAGGGACTGTTGGGGCTGGAGGGGGTCTGGGTGAGGGACAGTCCCTGGACAGTGCTACATCCAAGGCTGTCTTGGCTGGGCTGAGGGGAGTCCCACAGGGATTCAATGACACTCGCTGTGCCTCTGACCCCAGAGAGGGCTTCAGCAGTTGCCTGCTCTTTGGCAGAAGCTCTAGAGTTAGTAAATGGATTTTCTTCCCTTAGAGTCTAGGTGTCCTTTAAACTGCTGTTTCTTCACTGTGTGAAGAAACTCACCCAGGTTGGGTGAGTCTGCATTCAGGCCCCTCAGCACTATCCCTTCTTACTGCGGGTCGTTGAGTCAGGAGTAGGGTTCCCATGGATACCGTGTCTCCGTCTTTCCTACCCATTTCTATGTGGTCCTTCTGTGTGCAGTAGTTGGTCAATCAGCCCTCAGGTCTTCTTCAGGAGGAATTGCTCTATATGTAGGTGTAGATTCGATGTGTCTGTAGAGGAAGTGAGCTCACAGTCTTCCTAGGCAGCCATCTTGCCCTTCCCCCCAAATCTGGTAGGTTTTTAGCCATTGTTTCTCCAAATATTCTTTCTGCCCCTTTCTCCCTCTCCTGTCCCTTTGGGACTCCCATCATGTGGATGGAAGTGGATGTTCATGTGCCTGAAACAATAAATCCTGGAAAGGGTGTGGTGAAAAAGGAACACTCCTGCACTGTTGGTGGGAAAGTAAATTGATACAGACACTATGGAGAACAGTATGGAGCTTCCTTAAAAAACTAAAAATAGAACTACCACATGACCCAGCAATCCCTCTACTGGGCATATACCCTGAGAAAACCATAATTCAAAAAGAGTCATGTACCACAATGTTCATTGCATTATTTACAATAGCCAGGACATGGAACCAACCAAAATGTCCATCGACAGATGAATGGATAAAGAAGATGTGGCACATATATACAATGGAATATTCCTCAGCCATAAAAAGAAACGAAATTGAGTTATTTGTAGTGAGGTGGATGGACCTAGAGACT
>NC_041234.1:90595086-90599011 GCF_002837175.3 Physeter macrocephalus | reverse complement strand
TGCTAACGCATATATATGGAATCTAAAAAAAAAAAAGGTTCTGAAGAACCTAGGGGCAGGATAGGAATAAAGATGCAGGCGTAGAGAATGGATCTGAGGACACAGGGAGGGGAATGGGTAAGCTGGGATGAAGTGAGAGAGTGGCATGGACTTATATATACTACCAAATGTAAAATAGACAGCTAGTGGGAAGCGGCTGCATAGCACTGGGAGATCAGCTCGGTGCTTTGTGACCACCTAGAGGGGTGGGATAGGGAGGGTGGGAGGGAGATGCAAGAGGGAGGAGATATGGGGATGTATGTATATGTATAGCTGATTCGCTTTGTTATAAAGCAGAAACTAAAACACCATTGTAAAGCGATTATATGCCAATAAAGATCTATTTAAAAAAAAAACAACAAAACCAATTCAGAGACAATGAGGAATGTTTTTCTCTTTCCCCAGAAACAAAGGTGTGAAGTTAACAATACCTCTGCACTTCTGTCACCCTTCTATCACCATGAAGTCCTCATTGCCTTCAGGATGCATCCAGAGAACTTAACCACACCTCAGACATTTGTCTTCTTTGATCTCCTCTGTTTTCAGCCCCTCTCTTCCCCAAACTGACAACTCTTGCAATTCACCTTTTCCTCAAAGATTTTTCTAAGTGCATTTTTGCCAATATATTGCACTCAAAATGCCTTAGCCCAAAATGATATAACAATTTTTGGCAGTAGGGCAAAACTTTAAGAAGGCTGGGGACATTTCCCTGTGCTTATTTTTTCTTGACAGAGATGATTGAAACTGGAATGTTTTGAAGATAACTTTTTCTTTCCCCTAATAGTTTCCCTGAAATATTCTCTGGTAATATTAAAGGATTAAAGAAAAATAAGACATTTACTCTTCTGGTTGAGTTCTGGAAATATTCCTTATGAGTGATGATCTGTATAGCTTGTAGAAAGCATTTAGTCAACCGCATTTCTACATAAAGATTACAAGCCTAGGATAAAGACATGCTAAATAGACAACAGAGAGAAAGTTGGCTACAGTGTCTGTGATAGTGCCTGTTCAATTCCCTGCTTCTGAATATGGTTCTATGATAAGAAACAGCATAAAGCAGACGTTAGGAGCCCTGACTCTGACATTAACTCACCATGTGATCCTGGAGCAAGTCTTTTCCATCCCCTGAGCATCCATTCCCTTATATACAAAATGAGGTAGTGACTAAAGCATTCCCTTTTTTTTTTTTTTTTACAATTTTTATTGGAGTGTAGTTGATTTACAGTGTTGGTTTAGTTTCAGGTATACAGCAAAGTGAATTAGTTATACATATACATATATCTACTCTGTTTTAATTCTTTTCCTATAAAGATCATTACAGAGTATTGAGTAGAATTCCCTGTGCTATAGAGTAGGTCCTTATTAGTTATCTATTTTATTTATAGTAGTGTGTATATGTCAATCCCAATCTCCCAACTTATCCTTCCCCCCTGTAACCATAAGTTTGTTTTCTACATCTGTGACTCTATTTGTGTTTTATAAATAAGTTCATTTGTACCATTCTTTTTAGATTCCACATATAAGTGATATCATATGATATTTGTCTTTCACTGTCTGACTTACTTCAGCTTTCTACCAGTTTTGAAATTTCATGACGGTAACTATTACTGCCTGTGATTATGCTTACTTTCTGAATCCTGAAGAATTCAGTTTATTTTGGTTGGATACTCAAGGTCATGCCCCAGTCACCTTCTTGACAACAGCAGTGATTTCCTCTACCCTCATAGAAATCTCCTTGAAATAACTATTAGGCCTCCATCTCTTTCAGCTGCCAAACTGGCTTCCTCTGCTGTCCAGCCTCAGTTGGTGTTATTTTCCTAGTTATGCTTCACCTCTTTCCAAATAAGCTTTGAAGAAGGCTTAACCCACTTTATCCTGTTTTCCCACCATTTCCTGACTCACTGGTTTTGTCCCACACATCGGATTCCTATTATGTTTTCCCCCTCTACTTTGCTCCTGTTCAATTATTATCTTGCTTCATAGTCATAACTACGTACATCCATAAACTTGCACACATGACTTGTATAGGATGGATCCTATTGGCAGCAAAAGGAGTACATTCAATATATACTTGGAGGGGAACTACAAAAGATCTTTACTAAGCTCTTTCCTTATGAATCCTTCTTTTGGTGTCTTACCTCTTTTCCAACAAGATGTGAATCCTTCTCTAGAGACTCCTAGAGAAAAAGACTTTGAATTGGCTGTATTGTTGGCATTTTCTTTAAAAAATGCAATGAAATATCCAGGAGGCTGGGGATTATCAGTTGTCTTGAGTGGTGTGTTATTTTGAATAAACCAATATCAGTGGATGGAAATTTTATGATTCTCTGTACTCCAGGGTATTATAAAATAGAAATACCATGTCACTCAAGACTTTCAAGTTACAAAGTTGCTCTTATTTTTTTGCTTCCCTTCGGTTTGTAGTTTTAATGTAACTTGGGAGAAGGACCTAAAGATAGAGCAATTAGATTTTTACCTTCTCCTCAACCATTATTTTCCACTGAATGCTAATCAGTCCTTAATAAGCCCTTTCTCTCCCCGCCCCCAGCTTTAAATTTGAAACCAAATACTGCTGCTTTTCAAGCACTGTTGTCTATGCCTTATAGTACCGTCTCCTTAACTCCAAAGAAATTGATATTGTCAACAATTTGGTCAGTATATATAGCCAGAAAAATCAGGACAACCCACATAACCATAACCACTTGCCAGGATCACTGTATTATAGGTGAAGACTATGGCTTCCCCACTGTCCTATAACTCTCTTAGTGGGTCTAGGCAAATGATAGAGAGAGGACATAGATCCACTCATTCATATGCTTTCATTCATAGGAGACCACTGATACCTCTTATTTCTGCCTATAATAATGATTGACACTTATCAAGCACTTAATCTGCAACAAGCACTGTTTTAATTTTTTTTAATTGAAGTATAGTTGATTTACAATGTTGTGTTAATTTCCGGTGTACAGAAAAGTGATTCATTTATACATATATATATATATATTTTTTTCATATTCTTTTCCATTGAATATAGTTTCTTGTGCTATACAGTAAGACCTTGTTGTTTATCTATTTTATATATAGTAGTTTGTATCTGCTAATCCCAAACTCCTATTCTTCCCCACACCCTTTTCCCCTTTGGTAACCATAAGTTTGTTTTCTATGTCCGTGAGTCTGTTTCTGTTTGGTAAATAAGTTCATTTGTGTCATATTTTAGATTCCACATATAAGTGATATCATATGGTATTTGTCTTTCTCATTCTGACTTACTTCACTTAGTATGATAATCTCTAGGTCCATCCATGTTGCTGCAAATGTCATTATTTCATTCTCTTTTATGGCTGAATAGTATTCCATTGTGTATATGTACCACATCTTCTTTATCCATTCATCTGTTGATGGACATTTAGGTTGCTTCCAAGTTTTGGCTCTTGTAAGTAGGACAAGCACTGTTTTAAATGCTCTACACGCATTATCTAATTTAATCTCTTTCCCTGGATTATTCAATAAGTGCTATTTTTGGCTTTATATTAAAAATGGGGAAATTAAAGTACAAGGAAGTTAAGTAACTTGCAAGGTCACAGAGTTAGCAACTGACAGACTCATGATTTGAACACAGCAGTCTGGCCCCAACATTAAACATATCCTTACAGGAAATATGGATGTTCTCTGGTGCTTATAGGAGTCTGGACAGAATTAGTCCTTTTGAAGGATGAAATAGGCAGCCTTCTAGCTGGTGTAAATGAGGGAGTCCAGAAATGTTCCCTCCAAGTCTAAAATTGTCTTCTCACCACCCAAGTACAATTCTTGGATGTATATATGATTTTTTTTTGTGTGTGTGGTACGCGGGCCTCTCACTGTTGTGGCCTCTCCCGTTGCGGAGCAC
>NC_041234.1:90576542-90594962 GCF_002837175.3 Physeter macrocephalus | reverse complement strand
CAGCGGCCATGGCTCACGGGCCCAGCCGCTCCGCGGCATGTGGGATCTTCCCGGACCGGGGCACGAACCCGTGTCCCCTGCATCGGCAGGCGGACTCTCAACCACTGCACCACCAGGGAAGCCCTATATATGATTTTTTAACTTTGAATATGGTGAGTAAAGCTGCTTTTAAAGCCAGGATTTTACCCAGGAATGGTAGTATATTAAGCCATTGCCATCCATTACCAAGTTGGTGTTCATCAAATTTATTCATCAAATTAAGGAACACTCATATAACACTAATCTAACAGAGAGCAAAGGACACAGAATATGGTTCCCAAACTGTGCACCAAGGTACCCCAGGAAGACACAGTGAACTTCACAGGGGTGCTGTGGGATATTTTAAAATTTAAAGGGGAAGAGTATGATATTTGACATATGTCAGACACCACATGGACTATTAGCTCAAGATATTTCACAGTCTCAACACTAGAGTGTACTACATTATTTTTGACAACATCCTGCATTTGCTAAATTGGAATTTGGACAGTTCCTGTATTTAAAAAGCAAATGCCATGTACAAACCACTGTGGAACAGGAAATGGTGATGTCCAATTTGATTCTAAAAATTTAAGAAGTTGTACAGGCACATGTATCCCATTAGTAAGTAATTATGATTATTTGAGAATAAAATTAAAATATTTTTTCTTCCAATTTATGTGTATAATTTTTTAATTAGTCACTAGGTTGTTAGGACACACATACTTATGAATTTGTTTGCAATTAACTATTTAATATATTGAAATAGTCTTTTGGACTGGGGGCACGATGAATACTATTACTGAGACATTAAAAGATCTGTGAACAGAGAAATTTGGGGAACCTCTGCAAAAAGATTATATCATATATTTATTTTTTGGGTAGGGGGTAGAAAGCGGGAAAGCCTTATATTTAGGCTGGCAGGTGGTGCACCACGAAAGTACTGGGCATCTGAATGGGAGGAAAGTATTACCAAAAGGACATGGAGCCATTCTGAAAGAAAACTGTAGACACAAATACCCCATGAGTCTGTTAGACATCAAACTCTGAGGATAGGGCCCATGTGAATCTAATTCTCCTGTGGTTTCTAGGTTCCCAGTATATTATCTGGCAGGGCAAATATTTTCTGAAAGAACAATGAATGAAATCAACTTCTAGCATTACCACAATAGTTCAGTTTGTCCAGCTGGCAAATAAAGTCAATAATTGAACTCATTCTCTCTAGCAATCTAAAATGGAAAGATTTTATTTGATTATATCACAACTCACCTACAGACACTACTCTCTTAGGCAACAATGACTACTTCTTGGGAGTTAGCAACACCCCTATACTGATACTACTTCCCATCTAAGCTGGAGGTACATAAATAACTCTGCTGGGAACTAAATTCAGTATCAGGCTCAAGCTTTGATGAATTAGGAACACTGATGTTAGGTACATCTACCATTGATTCATTGAAGCTTTCTTGCCTTGGTTAACTGTAAGTATAATTAAGAGTTCTTACCTCATTCTTTACATGCTGATCAATGTTTTTAAGCTTATTTCTGGCCCCTGGTTATTTGGGGAGCCATATTATTCACACTTGAGAAATACAAAGGAATAAAAGCAAATTTCCTCAATCTAATATAAAGTATTTAAGAAAAACCTATACAACAGGTCAGACATTATGGTGAAATGCTGGTAGTATTTGCTTTAAGATCAGGAACAAGATAGTATAACTCACTACCAGAATTTCTATTAACTGTGGGCCAGAGATCTTAGCAGTGAGGAAACAATAAAAAAACCAAAAAGTGTAAGTTTTGGAAAGCTTGAAACAAAAATTTATTTACACGTGATAAAAATGGTCTATGTAGAAAACTGAAGTAACCACAGATAAATTATCAGAACTATTTTAGGAAAATAAGGTTGCTGGATGTAATAGTAAAACATTAAATTTCATTTCTATATACCAACATAAAAAAATTAGAAAATACAATTTAAAATGAAACAACTCATAAGAGAAACTTTAAAGATTTTCATTTTCTGCTTCTAGCATGATGAAATAACATGGAGTAGTCCCTCCTAAAAAACTAGAAGATTGGGTGAAACATTATAAGACTGTTCACAGATATTAGACAATAGAAAGTGAATGACTGTGGTCCTAGATAGAAGGGAGAACAATGAGATGATTTCTGTAATCCCCTTGGCTCCCTTCCTGGAGACACTTTCTGGACCAAAAGGATGAGGAGGGAAAACTGAGCAGAGAACAAAGATCTTATTAATTTGAGAAGATAGATACTGGCATTTGGAAAGGCTGAGGTGTCTAAAATTGGTGAACAAGAGAAAACTATTCAAAAAAAAGTTCTAGAATATTCATAGGTGACCCCTTGAGTTTGTTGCAGAATATCAAGACATCCATGAGGAAGGTGAAAACCCTGGTAAAGGAAAATAAGATAGCTCTAAAATGAACAATTTCCAGAGCTTTCCCAGGGCTGTGAGAGATTCTAATTCTAAGCAACCAGGATGAAGTGTTGTTGTCGTGCACCTAAATAATGCAGTAGAATCCCATAAGAGTCACACCTTAGCAATACAACTAAACTAGCCCTAGAGTAAATGTCACTCTAGACCCATGCCACAAAGCCTAAAACAGCCTTCAAAAGAATCAAGCTGATCCAAAAGTACATTTAATGCCAGTCATAACACAATCCAACACTGACTAAGGCAAGATAACAAATTCCAGTACTTGGCAATGTAAACTTCACCCTGTTCAAGCATCCAATCCATATTAATAGACATGTGAAGAAAAAGGAAAATGTGACCTATAACTTGAATGGAAATAAGTCAGTCAGAAAAGACCCAGAAATTAGAGAGACGATAGAATTTACAGACAAACATTTTAAATGGATGTTATAAATACGTCCAAGGAATTAAAGAAACACATGAAAATAATTAGGAGAGAAATCAGTGGTATGAACAGATTTTCTAGAGCTGAATGATATATTATTTAGAATAAAAAATTCACTGGTTGAGAAAAGCAGCAAGCTAAATACTGAGGAATAAAGGATAGACTTTTTAATACCCAGAAATAGAAACTATCCAAACTTAGCTACAGTGAGAGATAATAATGAACAAAGTTAGCAGAGTATCAGGGAATCTGGCTAACATATGTATAACTGGAATATCAGAAGTGAAAGAGAGCAAAAAAAAAAAAGAAGTTAGAATGGCTGCAATTTTCCAAGTTTGAGGAAAAGTAAAAACACACATCTAAGAATCTCAGCAAGTATCAAGTAGAAAAAAACAGAAAACAAACAAAAGAAACATATCCTGATCAAACAACTGAAAACCAGTAGCAAAGAGAAAATTATTTAATCAACCAAAGAAAAGATGCACAATACAGAAAGAAAAATTTTTTTAAAACTGCAGATATTTGATTGGGAAAGAAAACATGCCAAAAGACAGTGAGACTTTTGGTATAAGTGCTGAAAGAAAAAACAAATATGTTAGCCTAGAATTCTATGCCAGTGAAAATACTCTCAAAAAAACAGGTAAAATAAAACTAAAAGAAAAAAAAAGTCAAAAAAAAAAAGCAGAGATAATTCAGTATAAATGTTCATTCATTACAAAAAATAGTTTAAAGAAGTTCTTCAGGTCAAAGGAAAAAAATTACACCAGATCAAAATTTAAAACTCAATAAAAGAATATAGAGCAATAAACATGGAAAATATATGGGCAAACATAAGAGTTACTTTTATCATTAACTTACTACCTGAAACAACAAATAAACCACCCGAAGTATATTAAAATTAGTTTTCCAAACACTGGATATTGGGCAATGGTGAACAGTGATCCTCAAGATTCAGGGAACAAATAATTTGTTCTATAATATTGCCTAAGTGTAATAGGGAAGAACAAATCTGACTCCATATTGGACCTGTTTCTTTTACTTTAACCTTTGTATTCTATTGTTTTTGCTACAAATTAATCACTAAAATGATGTTGCCTATAGCTTAAAGTATACATAATGGCCCATCTCCAGGAACCCTGCCTCCCATGCCTGAGTGTTAAGTTAAAATACCTTTGTTTAAGCGCACAGGAAACATCCTGACCAAGCCCACCTGTGAATGGCTGGAGGAAAGAAGAAATTAACACATCCCCTATGGAATGTGGCCAGAATTATGAAATATTTACAACTTACCACCTTTTTTACTTTACCTCCTCACCTCCCCGCTCTTTGCTCTATAAAAGAAACCAGCATCCAAACCTGGGAAAATGGTTCTTTGGGACACTAGTCCACCATATTCTTGGTCTGCTGCCTTTCCAAATAAAGTTGTTGTCCCTTGCTCCAACAACTTGTCTCTCAATATATTGGCCTGTCATGTGGCAAGCAGTAGGAGCTCGGACTCAGTAACATAAGTACTTCCTGGAATAAATCCCCAGGCTACAGCATAGGATGGGGAGGTGGGGCTCAGGTGGAATATCACAGTCTCCCTGAGTTGAGGAGATAGAGCTGGAAGTCTGGGGAGGCCAGAGTCACTAGAGTTCAAAGTGAAACATAGTGATGAAGAGAGAACTGCACAAAGAGAGAACTTGGACATCTGTAAGGCAATATCCTAGAGTATTTAGCTGAGTACTGATGAGTGCATATGTATGAGATATCTACCTGAGGCTATGGAAAGAATCACACAGAAGAATTACAGGAAACAGTTCCTACAGCTTATAGAAGTCTAGGCATAAAGCCTGTTCCCAGCGTACATAGTGAATAATCTCTTAATTTAGAGCACTGGGTAGCATACTCAGAAGTTTTTACCTTATTAGCAGGAAAAATTAAACACTGCCCTAGTATCACTTAACAAAGATAAAACTAATATCCAAAAGGATCAAACTTTTTCCATGTAACTCAGTATGTCCCAGAACAAAGCTCAAGAATATTTTAATAATGTGAACATAACCATCAGTAAACAAGATAAAATTCACAATGCCTGTTATCTAATCAAAATTAAGAGGCATGCAAAGAATAAGGAACATAGTAACATAAGGACAAGAAACATTTTTCAGTCACAAATGACCCTGAACAGAAATATTATAGATTTAGTACTCAAGGACATTGAAATAGTCATTATTACAGTATTCCATATTTGCAAGAAGCTAGGGGAAAGTTGAATATAATGTGTTACACAAAGACATGGAAGATATAAATAGGTCCTAATAGAATTCCTACAGATAAAAATCCCAATATCTAAGATAAAAAATACACTGAATGGTATTTACAGCAGAGCAGACATTGCAGAATAAATGATTAGTAAATGTGAATGCTACAGTAGAAACTATCTGAAATGAAGCACAGAGAGGAAAACTGAATAGGGCACAAGTACACTGTAAAAAAGAAAATCAAGCTCTGTGGGGAGTCCCTGAAGGAGAGGAAAAAATGAGAAAATATAAAGAATATTTGAGGAAGCAATGGCTATTTTCAAAATTTGATGAAAATAATTCACTTTACAGTTTAAAGAAACTCAATGAACTCTAAGCACAAGAAAAATGAAGAAAATGACTCTAAGATGTGTTATAATCCAATTACTTAAAACCATCAATAAATAGAAAATCTTAAAAGCTTTTAGAGGAAAGACAAATGTTATTATCTATACCTGAACAAACATAAGAATACAGTACATTTCTTATGGAAAATAATGAAGCTAGAACACCGTGGAGCATAATTTCTTTACTCAGCAAAAATATCTTTCAAAAATGGTGAAGAAACTAGAGGGGAAAGAAACTTCCAGAATGGCTGAGTGAGGAGCTTGGCAAATCCTGTCCTGAAAAAGCAACAATGAAAATGGGCAAAATTATTTTTAAAAAATTCAAAGACTCAGGCTTTTAACAATTTGAGAAGTGTTTATTCAAGAAAATTTATTGAATCTTGATAAGAACAGTGGAAGTTTATGGTGTTTTAATCTGGAGGTGCTCCCCTCACAACCATTCCCCTACCTCCATGTTGCAGAAATACTTCCCCGGGCAATGAGTGGCTAATGTTATTTGGAGCAGAGTGTAGAAAATTCTAGATCCAGTGGTGTTGTCTTCCAGTTGAGGCCTCAAGTACAATGGAGCAGAGAAAAGACATCCCCACTTTTCCCCTGTCTGAATTCCTGATCCATGAAATCGATGAGTCATGATAAATGATTGTTTTACATCATAAATGTTGGGCTCATTTGTCACACAGCCATACTAACTGGAAGATACTTGTAACATGGACATGGGATGCTGCCATAAAACAAAAATCTAATATGGCAGTGTTTTGAGGAACAAGATGTTAGGCCTAAATTGGATGAGCCTTCTTCTTTCTTAGGAGAATGTATGGAAGACTATCTTCATGATCTCAGATAAAAATGAATTGCTTTACAAATATACAAAATGTAAATTCAGGAAAGGAAAAGACAGATGCATTTGACTGCATTAAACTTAAGATATCTGTTCATCAAAAAACAGAATGTTTAAAGACAAGTCAAACATTTAAGGAATATATTTGCAACACATATAACTGCAAAAGGATTGATAGGCATAATAAATAACCCCTATGATTTAATATAGAGAAAAACACGAATGACTCAATAGAAAAATGGACTAACTATAGGAATTGAATTTCACATAAAACAAAGCTCGAGGGCTTCCCTGGTGGCGCAGTGGTTGGGAGTCTGCCTGCCAAGGCGTGGGGCACAGGTTCGGGCCCTGGTCTGGGGGGGATCCCACATGCCGCAGAGCAGCTGGGCCCGTGCGCCACAGCTACTGAGCCTGCGGTCTGGAGCCCGCGAGCCACAGCTGCTGAAGCCCATGTGCCACGACTGCTGGGGCCTGCGTGCCTGGAGCCCGTGCTCCGCGGCGGGAGAGGCCACCGCAATGAGAGGCCCGCGCGCCGCAGCGAGGAATGGCCCCCGCTCGCTGTAGCTAGAGAAAAGCCTGCGCTCAGCAGCAAAGACCCAACGCAGCCAAAAATAAATAAATAAATTATTTTTTAAAAAGAGACATCATTAAACAAAAAAAGCTCGAAAATTGTATTAATAGATACTAATTTTCATTAGTAATCAAGGAATTGAAAATTAAAGCCATATGAAATGCACTTTTATGCCTTCCAAATTTCAAAAATTAAAAGCCTGAGTCTTCCAAGTGGTTTTCAAGATATGAAGTAATAGGAACTCATATACTTCTGTTGCGATTCAAAACGGGAAAGCTGCTTTAGAAAATTAATTTGGCATTATCTTGCAAATTCAAAAATGCACATACCTAGGAATCCCACTCCTATGTCTATACCATAGAGAGATTCTTGAATATGAGTGCCAGGAAACAGGTACAGGATTGTTTAACTACTCTTCGCAGTAGCCAGAGATGAGAAACAACCCAAATATACATTAGCAGGAGAATGGGTAAATTATGGCATACTAAATACATATGAATGAAAAGAAAGCAACTCTGGCAGCACTCATAAACATGGATGATTTCAGATTACTAATGTTCAATGAAAAGACCAAGTCATAGATGAGTGCATACAGTATGTTACTGCTTATACGTTGAAAAATGAAACTAAATAATATATTGTTAATGATATGTTCTGTGCATGTAAGTGTATTAGCCACTTGGCGCCAATCCTCCCAAATGAAATTGGGAGCTGTGTTTTCAAAAATCCTCTCCTCTCTATGGTTCTGTATTTGAGTTGGCTGTATAATATTTGGGAGGCAGAAGTGAAACACTAGGAAGTTTGTCAAAGTGAGATATAGTGATGGACAGATATAGACAAGTTTAGAGAGCCCTACCTTGTCCCTGCTCTTCTGTTCCATTCCTAGTTTATCTTTCCAACTAATGCCCTTACCAATCAACAGCAGGCTCAAGCCCATCACCAAGTGCTTAGTAGAAGTAGCAGTTTCCACTTAAGGGAACAGCTTTTGCAGGGATGGCAATTTCCACAGCAATCTCCATTAAATCTTTCATGGTACAACCTTGGCAGTCACTTGTGCTCAGTTTCTCGGATTCTCCCACATTCTCTGACTTGTTCACTCTCATTAGTGGTTCAGGTGGATGTAAGATCTGATCACTATAACAAATGGCTTTTTGTTATTGTATTAGTTTGCTACAGCTGCCATAACAAAATACCACATACCGGGTGGCTTAAACAACTGAGAGATGTTTTCTTACAGTTCAGTCCATAACAACCATAATATCTGTGTGCTCCTGTTTTCCTGATACATCTACACATATAATAACACCATAATAAGAAGCAATGAAATTGTAAACACACAAATAAGAATAGTAGTGACTATGGGAGATAATATTTCCTTTAGCATCTCTTTAGCAAATCTGCATTTCCTGAGATGTCTTTGCTCAAGAAAACTGTTCAGTTAATATTCTTCTATGTGACTTTAGAAGCTTCGTAGACCACTGCCAACTCATCACTTTTTTTTTCCTTGCTATCTTCAAAACCATCCTTTCATTCCCATTCCTTACTTCTTTCATTTCACAAATCTCTCAACTATAATATAGAACAGAAGTTGCAAAGTGGTGACCCCAACTCACATCCTGGCTACAGATATGTTTTACTTAGTACAAAATTTTTAAAATGGTTAAACATATTCTGAATTAACTGCCAACATTTTAAAATTGGAAAAATTTACACAACAATCTGGACTTCTGACTTCTCTTCAAGTTGGAAGATCTAGTAATATTGACCGCACATACTCCTGCACCGTCTTGTCTAACCTTCAGCCAGCTTCCTTCACTTGTTGTATCTATTTCTTCACTGTTGACATTTGAGCTGGTGACCACAATTCCCAGTAAGAAATTTAGCATATATAATATTTTCCTCATTTTCAGTCTCCCTGACCCCCAAACACTCTATTGTTCATCCTCTCCTGATCCCTACTCTCATGAGAAAATACAATTGATTCTAGCAATTTAAATTAAGGAATGAATAATTTACAACCAATTAGTAGTCAGCTACCCCAGAGTATTTTCACTTTTAAAGAGGCAACCTAAAGAAGGGAAGACATTTCTGCTATGCACCCCACTGCTCCCTGTGCTTTGCTTTTCATAACACTCAACTCATTTGTCATTATTTGTTCAGTGTTATTTTCTGCAGTAGATGATAAGTTCTATGAGGGCAGAAACCGTGTCTGTTCTTTTCACTGCTGTCTTCCCAGGACTAGCTCAATCTATGTCACTGAGTAAATCCCAAATAAATATTTTTTAATAAATAAAGGGATAAATGAGTGTTTTATCCCTGCTTTTCCTAGTGATCTTGGTTTAAAGCAAGCCTGATGTTTAGCTCTTTGCTGTCCGGATAAGCCTTATTTGATGGTAGCTACCCCAGAGGACCAAGTCTATGGAGCTGGTTTTGTACCCTTATGTACTACTGATAACAGCCCTGATCCAAGATTAAATAAGGGAATCTTCCACCATATCACAGAAATTATACCTTTTAATAACCAGTTTGTGGGAGGAGCACAAAAGCTAAAAGGATTTCTAATGCCTTTGTGACCAGTCCAAGCCCTATTTAAAAGTGTGTGTCTGGGACTTCCCTAGTGGCGCAGTGGCTGAGGGTCCGCCTGCTGATGCAGGGGACATGGGTTCATGCCCCGGTCCGGGAAGATCCCACATGCCGCGGAGCGGCTGGGCCCTTGAACCATGGCCACTGAGCCTGCGCGTCCGGAGCCTGTGCTCTACAACGGAGGAGGCCACAACAGTGAGAGGCCCACGTACTGCAAAAAAAAAAAAAAAAAAAAAAAAAGGTGTGTGTGTGTGTGAGAGAGAGAGAGAGAGAGAGAGAGAGAGAGAGAGTCATTGGTTCTATCCTCTGTGCTATTAAACACCGAAACAAAACACATAGGAGAGAGACAAGCTCCACCAAACTAGAGACTAGGGAGCAAAACAAAGACAATTTTCAAGAACCAGAGAGAAGATACAGAGCAGGGCTTAGAAATATTAGAAGATTTGAATTTATAAGTTTGGCCTAAGTGCACTTTCAACTTGGACGATCTATTGATTTAGTGTCTCAATAAATTAAATCAAAATTGCATTTCTCATTTCAAAAAGTCTTTTTCCATTTATCCAAACAAGCATGACCTTATTTTAAATACGTTTTATCCATTATAGGTTGGTGTAATGTAATTTACAGATTGGTCTCAGAGAGCAGGATTGGAATGGTGAACTATTTTAAGGCATTTGAATATTTCATTTGAGATCAAAGACCCTTTTCATATTCATCAGTAGAGGAGCAATTCAAGGAATATACAAGGAACTCATTCAACTCAATAACAAAAAACAAACAAAAAAACAAAGTAACACAATTTTAAAAAGGGGAAAGGACCTGAATAGACACTGTTCCAAAGAAGGCGTGCAAATGGTCAACATGTACATGAAGAGGTTCCTACCATCACTAATCATCAGGGAAATGCACATCAAAACCACAATGAGATATCATCTCACACCTGTTAGGATGGCTATCATCAAAAACACAAGAAATAAGAAGTGTTGGCGAGGTTGTGGAAAAAGAGAACCCTGGTACACTGGATTGGCTTCACGTTTTAAGGTAACTCATAGGAATTAGTTTAATTACACATTTTCCCAGAGAAAACCCAATATGGCAGTAAGGAATAGTAATGTATTGTGCATGTCCTTTCTACTCATCAGCACAGATATCAAGAAAACACTGTCTCTGAAGTAAGTCAGAAAGAGAAAAACAAATACCGTATGTTAACACATGTATATGGAATCTAAATAAATAAATAAATAAATGGTTCTGAAGAACCTAGGGGTAGGACAGGAATAAAGACGCAGACGTAGAGAATGGACTTGAGGACACAGGGAGGGGGAAGGGTAAGCTGGGACGAAATGAGAGAGTGGCATGGACATATAGACACTACCAAATGTAAAATAGATAGCTGGTGGGAAGCAGCCACATAGCACAGGGAGATCAGCTAGGTGGTTTGTGACCACCTCGAGGGGTGGGATAGGGAAGGTGGGAGGGAGATGCAAGAGGGAGGGGATATGGGAATATATGTATATGTATAGATGATTCACTTTGTTATAAAGCAGAAACTAACACACCATTGTAAAGCAATTATACTCCAATAAAGATGTTAAAAAAAAAAATAAAAGCACTGTATCAAAGGCTAGCTGAAGTTATTTTCCATGTTTTCTTCTCCAGGAAAATACTGAGCCTTTTATTTAAGTTCCAGTGCATACATACTTATTTTATATTATAATGAAGTCACAAAACTTGGTTTCAAGTATTAGCTTCACCATTTGCTAGCCTTAAGCCAAAGTAATTAAGCTTAAATAATCATTGAAGAGAGATTAGAGGAAACAGGGGGGACTTTGTAGGGGGGGGGGTCACAGTCAAGAGCCTTGGGCAGGGAAAAGGGAAGTATAGGATAAAGGCTAAGCTGCTATAACAAAGAGATCCAAAAATACAATGGCTAATATAAGATAGAAATTTCTTTCTCACATAAATTTTTCCCATGAAAAAAATCCTGGGTAGGTAAATGGACTCCGCTTCACAAACTGATTCTAGTAGTCCATATCAGCAGGGAAGTTTTGCCATCCTCAATAAGTGTTTTTTAACATTATTACTCCAACCTTCAAATTTTCCAGTCAGCAGGAAGGAAAAGTGATAGCAATCCCAAGAGCAATCTTCATTTTTAAAAAGTGACACTCAAATTGCACAGATTACTTCCATGCCTATCCCTTTGAGGAGAGCTTAGTCATTTAGTCACTCCTAGCCATGAGGGATGCTGAGTAATATAGCTTAGCTAGGCAATCAAGTGTCCAGCTACAGCTCAATTGCTGTAGAAGATGCAGAAAATGGAATTTGATGGACAAGAAGCAGTCTTTGCCACAGGGAGTATCATAGAGCTGAGGCTCTAGACCAGCAAACATCTTCTGTAGTGGGTCAAATAATAAATATTTTAGTCTGCTTGCCTACGACAAGTTTTCCTATGACATATATCCTCTGTTGCAAACTCTTTTTCTTTGTTTTTTTTTTTACAACTTTTTAAAATGTGAAAAACATTCTTAGTTTGAGGGTCACACAAACACAGGGTGGAAGCTCACAATCAATAACTTTCTGGCCCCTGCCCTAAGGTAGAGCTGATTCAGTCGCTCAGTCACCTATTTGCTGTTAGAGGTTGGAGAAGTCACTGAACTTACCTAAACCTCAGACTCCTTATTTGTCTTTCCCCAATGATGTGTTGGTAAATATTTAATAACTGGCTGGGAGGTGGAGACTGGTAAGTATTTGTAGTGTTTGTCAATTTGCGTGGTTTTAATACTCCTATTATGGTCAATTTCAAGCTAATAGCACGACATCTCTGCACACCGATTTGGGAAAAGATGCACAAAATTGGTTCCTGCAAGCTGATGTAAATGAGTGCACTGGCGCCATTTCCCTTACCTACTTCACTGGATTGTTTTAAGATTCAAAATGAAAAAATGCTTTGAAAATGTAAAGTATCTGTGAACCAAAGAAGTGATAATTATTACATGAAGAAACTTATTACAAGATGGGAGAATCTTGTTAGAAAATTCTGTCTCCAACGAAACCAAATTTAACATACTAAAATTTTGAACCACTGGTATGAACTGTGCTCTCCTGAGCCAAACAGAATAATTTTAATCTCTCTTTCACATGGCAGCCATTCAATATCTGAAAGCTGCCATCCTATTTCTCCTAAGACTTCTATTTCCCTAGTACTAAGCGTTAAGATTTACTTAAATGATGATACTATTTCAATTATTTGGATTAGATTCTGTAGACCATGAGTAATTTTTTAATACTCTTTTATCTGACAATGGGGAATTACTGAGCAGACACATTTATTACACCTGAATCACTCACGTACCCTCCAAACCAGAATACAATTTGTAAGCTTTTTACACAGTTGAATATACCCTTTAAATGAGGTGTATGGAAAACAAATATTTTGTACATTGAATGGTGTCCCTTGGACTGCCATCGTAATTTCAGAGATGAGTCCTGACAGAAATAAATATTGAGTCTATATTTAATCAAAATCATAATACAAAATTCTGACATTCAGTTCAGGGAGCAATATGTCTTTGTCAGAGGCATTTTGTTTTCTGCAGTATGTTGTTCAAAAGGACAATCTTCTCACACACTCTTTGGCACATTGATTCAAGGCACATATTTAGTATGACTATGAATCAAGGAGAAAATATATTAACCACTGTCCTAAAATTTTTCTATCTATCAAATGGGAAGCTTTGCAACAATTACCTTAGAATGTTCTGCCTTAATTCTCAGCTGCACAGCACTGCAAACCAACCCCCTGCCCATGATTGAACTTCTTTGAAAGTTCTTGCTGTCTCCTGGTGACCCTAAAGAGAAATAATTTTGCTCTGATGCCTTGTATTTAGAGAGTAAGATCCTTTGACCTCCATATGCCATTTCAGAACCCAAGCAGAGCCCAGAGGATTCTCTGAGATGAGGAGATGGAGCTGAGAGTGTGGGGAGACCAAAGCAGCTAGACAAGACAAGATACCAGAGTGGAGAGAGCTACACAGAGAGAAAATTCAGAAGATCTCAAGGGACCCCTTGCTAGCATTTAGCTGAGAACTGGTAAGTTTATGCATGTGAGAAAACTACCTGAGACTGGGAAAATAATTTTCCTAAAGGATTAGCAATAACAGTGCCTGGTATTCAGACAAGGACAGGAATAATTTGTTCCCACCAAAAAGATGAGAAAACCTCATGATTCATGAGACCTTAGGTAGAGTGTACATGAAGATCTTGACTCAGTAACTGGGAATAATTAACCCTAGACTGAATACTTCTATAGTCTCACCTAACAAAGCCTAACAGTAAGATGCAAAAGGATAACGCAGATTCCCAGTAAATTCACTGTGTCCCAGAAAAAGCTTAAGAATATTTATAGGAATACAAATTATCCAGCCCCTGACAAGGTAAAATCCACAATACCTGGCTTTCAATCAAAGATTACCAGGTGTACAAAAAGGCAAGAAAATTTCAATGATAATGAGGAAAATAGTCAGTTAAAACCACTCCAGAACTGACACAGATGTTAGAATTAACATATAAAGACATTTAAAAAGTTGTTACAACTATTTTTCATATTTTCAAAAAATAAGATATGGAAGATTTTTTTTAAGACCCAAATCAAAGTTCCAGAAATAAAAATGACAATGTATGAGATGAAAAATATACTGAATAGATTAATGACTAATTAGATATTGGAGAAGAATAGATTAGTAAACTAGAAGACACAGTGATAGAAGAAAAAATTCAAAACAAAACACAGAAAAAAGAATTCCAAACAATGAAAATGGTCTCAGTAAGATGAGGGACAACTTCAAGCAGCCTAATATACATGGAATTGGAGTTTCCAAAAGAGGGAAGGCACAGAAAAAAATATTTCGAGAAATAATGTCTATAATGATCATCTATGTAGATTATTTTATAAGATCTACAACAAAGCTGATAGAAATAATGAGTGAGTTTAGCAAGGTTGTAGGATAAAAAATTAACATACAAAACCCAATTTTATTTCTACATACTAGCAATAAACAATCATAAGTTGAAATAAAAACCAATACCATTTAAAATAGCATCAAGAGGGCTTCCCTGGTGGTGCAGTGGTTGCGAGTCCACCTGCCGATGCAGGGGACATGGGTTCGTGCCCCGGTCCGGGAAGATCCCACATGCCACAGAGCCATGAGCCATGGCTGCTGAGCCTGTGCTCCGCAATAGGAGAGGCCACAACAGTGAGAGGCCCGCATACCACACACACACACAAAAAAATAGCATCAAGAATATGAAATACTTAGTGATAAACTTGACAAAAGACTTGAAAACTATACACTATAAACCATAAAATTTTGCTGAGGGAAGTTAAAGAAGGCATAAATAAATGGAGAGATATAGTTTGTTCATTGATTGGAAAACTTAGTATTCAATATCAATTCTCAAATTAATTTATAGATTTAACATAATCCCAATCAAAATCCCATTCTTTTTTTTCTGGAAAGTGACAAACATTTTAAAATTTATATGGAAGTGCAAAGAAGCTGGACTAGCCAAAACAACTTTGGAAAAGAACAAATTTTGAGGACTAATGCTACATAATTTCCAGACATATTGTAAAGCTACAGCAATCAAAGCAGTGTGGTATTGATACAAACACAGACAAATAGGCCAATAGAAGAGAACTGATTATCCAGAAGTAGACTCCCATGTATATTGACAACTGATTTTTTATATAGGTGCAAATGTACTTCAATAGAGGAAGAATAGTTCCACAAATGATGTTGGAAAATTAGATATTCATTTGTTTAATAAAAGGAACTTCAATTCATACCTCAAACCATTAATCCAATATGGATCATAGACCTTAATGTAAACCCTAAAACTATACAAATTACAGAAGAATGCATAGGGGAAGATTTTTGTGTGTGATCTTGCATTAACACAAAGATTTTTTTAGATTCAACACCAATAGCACATTCATAATAGAATGAATTGATACATTTTATTTCCTCAAAATTAAAAACTCTTGTCTCCAAAAAACACTGTTAAGAGAATGAAAACACAAACCACAGACTAAGATAAAATATTTCTGAATCATGTATTTGACACAGGACTTATGCTCAGAATACACTGTGTACTCTCAAAACTCAATAATAAGAAAATAATTTAAAAATAAGTAAAATATTTACAGACACTTTACAAAAAATCTTTTTGAATGACAAGCACATGTAAATTGATCAACATCAATAGTCATTAAGGAATGCATTAAAAAAAACCACAATACAATACCATTACAAACATATTAGAACTGCTAAAACTAAAATGACTGACTATAGTTAGTTTTATAGACTGCTGGTATGAATGAAAAATGATACAACCACATTAGAAAACAGTTTTGCAGAACTGTTTTCGGTTAGATTTACACCTACCATATGATCCAGTCTTTTTTTCTCAGGCATTTGCCCAAGAGAAATAAAGGCATATGTCCATACAAAAACTGATACGTAAATGTTTATAGCAGGTTCATTTATAATAGCCCCAAATTGGAAATAATCCAAATGTTCATCAATTGGTGAATCAATAAACAATTCATGGTACAGTCACATAACGGAATACTACTAAGCAATACAAAGTAATGAACTATTGATACAACAACATGGTTTAATCTCAAAATAATTATGCTGAGTGAAAAAAAAACCCATAAATGAGTACATACAATATAATTAAATTTATATAAAATTCTAGAAAATGCAGATTAAAATATTATGACAGAAAGCCTCAGGCCAGAATGGGTGGTAACTGGGTGTGGGAGGAAAGTATGGGATTATGGACTGAACTGTATCCCTGCAAAATTCATCTGTGAAGCTCTAATGCCCAATGTAATGGTACAGTATTTGGAGAGGGGGCCTTTGGCAAGTTATTAGGTTTAGTTGAGGTCAACAGGGTGGAGCTCTCATGATGGGATAAGTGCCCTTATAAAAAGATACCCAGACATCTTGTTTTCTCTTTGTCTCTTTGCTCTTAATCCAACATCCTGTGCTGCTCTCTCCCTGTTCATTTGTTGATTAATAAACAATAGGGGCAGAAAGTGGCAAAAAGCAGTCAAACAGAGCTAGGGAGACAAAAATACAAGTTTCAGGTTATCAAATGTTAGGATTTATAAGACCAAAATTGAGAAGAGAAAAAGTGCACAATGAAGTGAGCCAGACATTCTGAACTGCTTTTCTTTTCCAGGCAGTCAACAATTTATGAGTGGCATAGGACAAGAAAGAGAAAAGCCAACCAGAAAGCAGCTGCTAACAAACTGAGAAGGTAAGCAGAACTGTTGACAGTCTTCACAAGGCTTAAGAGAAAACAAAATGGTAATTAAGGAGCATGAAGGTTCATGGGCTTTGGGAAATACTCCAGGCTATCAGGTGGGACCCCAGAGGACTATATAGAGGAGTGGGGTGGGCTGGAAATACATCAGGCCTTATAACTAAACTCCTCCTCAAATTACCTCAATCCCTTTTGGATTAAGATAATCTGATCCTTTTCTACCTGCTTGCTAGAACCTAAAGAAAATCCTGCTTGGAGAAAGATTTTCCCATAAGAAACAATGTCAAAATTGGATATGGACAGTTTTTTTTAATTTTATTTTATTATTTTTTGAATTAATTTTTATTGAAGTAGAGTTGCTTTGCAATGTGTTAGTTTCTACTGTACAGCAAAATGAATCATCTATACATATACATATATCCCCTCTTTTTTGGATTTCCTTCCCATTTAAGTCAACACAGTGCATTAAGTAGAGTTCCCTCTGCTATACAGTATGCTCTCATTTGTTGTCTATTTTATACATAGTATCAATAGTGTATATGTGTCAATCCCAATCTCCCAATTCCTCCCACCCCCCCATACCCCTTGGTATCCATACATTTGTTCTCCACATTTGTGTCTCTACTTCTGCTTTGCAAATAAAATCATCTATACCATTTTTCTAGATTCCACATATAAGTGTTAATATACCATATTTGCTTTTCTCTTTCTGACTTACTTCACTTTGTATGACAGTCTCTAGGTCCATCCACGTCTCTACATATGACCCAATTTCATTCCTTTATATGGCTGAGTAATATTCTGTTGTATATATGTGCCACATCTTCTTTACCATTCTTCTGTCAATGGACATTTAGGTTGCTTCCATGTCCTGGCTATTGTAAATAGTGCTGCAATGAACATTGGAGCGCATGTGTCTTTTTGAATTATGGTTTTCTCTGGGTATATGCCCAGGAGTGGGGTTGCTGGGTCATATGGTAATTCTATTTTTAGTTTTTTAAGGAACCTCCATACTGTTCTCCATAGTGGCTGTATCAATTTACATTCCCACCAACAGTGCAAGAGGGTTCCCCTTTCTCCACACCCTCTCCAACATTTATTGTTTGTAGATGTTCTGATGATGCCCATTCTAACCAGTGTGAGGTGATACCTTATTGTAGTTTTGATTTGCATTTCTCTAATAATTAGTGATGTTGAACATCAGTTCTATCAGTGTACAGGAAAAATAATGTGAGGATATCTGGAATGGTAGAGTGAGGACCTCTGTAAAGTTGCTCCTCTATAAAAGCAATGAATCTAAAAAAAAAAAAAGGGTCTGAAGAACCTAGGGACAGGACAGGAATAAAGGTGCAGACATAGAGAATGGACTTGAGGACATGAGGAGGGGGAAGGGTAAGCTGGGACGAAGTGAAAGAGTGGCATGGACTTATATATACTACCAAATGTAAAACCAACAGCTAGTGGGAAGCAGCCACATAGCACAGGGAGATCATCTAGGTGCTTTGTGACCACCTAGAGGGGTGGCATAGGGAGGGTGGGAGGGAGACGCAAGAAGGAGGAGATA